>NW_007248433.1:243536-279121 GCF_000164805.1 Carlito syrichta
AAGTTGCCCAGGCGGGTCTCGAACCCATGGGCTCAGGCAATTCACTCACCTCAGCCTCCTGAAGCGCAGGATTACAGGCTGAGCCACTGAGCCCGGCTCAGTCCACTTTCAATGGGCAGCACGGTTGGTTCCATGTTTTTGCTGTTGTGAATGATGCTGCAATAAACATGCATGCGTAGGTATCTTTTTTTATGGAGTGATTTGAGTTCCTCTGGGTATATTCCCAGGAGAGGGATTGCTGCAAATTAAAACCACACTGAGATACCACCTAACTCCAGTCAGGATGGTCAACAGCAGTAACTCAAAAAACAACAGATGCTGGAGAGGATACAGGGAAAAGGGAACACTTCTGCACTGCCGGTGGGAGTTTAAACTAGTACAACCTCTGGAAAACAGTGTGGCAGCTCCTAAAAGATCTAAAAATCGATCTCCCATATGACCCAGAATACATATTTATCGAGCTGTGACTCACACGCTGTAACTTTCACTCACTCAAAGCAGACACTACTGTGGTTTCTCATGTCTTCTAAGAGCTGCGCCACTGTCACCGCCATCAGGACTGGGAGTAATCTTACCTCTCAGGTCGCTATTTCAGGACACTTTTATCCCTCCAAGACACGGCGCCCCCTGCAGGAAGACGGACGCTCCTGGACCACGGAGTTTGAACCCGGTTGGGAAGCACGGGGCATCAGCACCTCAGTAAAGGGAGGCGGTGAACACTGACTGCAGCATCAACTCCAGGAAGCCCTCCATGATGTCCCCCAGCCAGGTTACAACCACTTCCTCTTTGTTCTCCAAGCACCAGACATACCCATTAGCCTCCTTGACTGAGGGATGGGGACACCATGAAGGCAAGGCTTGCATCTCTAATTGGGCTAGCCCCACACCGAGCTTTGTGCCAGACCACAGTGGGGCGCAGAAAATGTTTGTGGGCTACAAGCTTGCACCGAGGTCCTGCTCTTCCACGGGGCATTCATGTCTGGAAAAGGACAGGGTGTGTTTCTGACCATGTCCTGTGTGATTTCAGCAGAAAGAACACTGAAGTAAGTACCAAGAAGTCTTCATCTCAAGCTTACACAGAGAACACGCTTGGTAGAGGGAGGAGGTTCAGATGGGCTGGGGGGGGCGTCCATGCGGAGGTGACTGCACCAACCCAGGGCACATGATGGGGCCTGGTTCTGGCTATAGCAGGGAGTCGACAAGAGGTGGTGAACCCAAGACATGTTCTCACGGTGGAGCTGACAGCACTTCCTGATGGATTGAGACAGGATGTGAGTCAAAGTTGCTGGGGCAACTTCGAGCATTTGGTTCCACGAAGATGCCATTTGCTGAGGTGAGAAAGGCCATAGGGGGTGAAGGTTGATACAAGAAATCCGAAGTCTGCAGAACATGGGGCCCAGCAGGTGTGGACATGGCCTCCCACTGGACAGTGTGCATTCTTCACCTTTGGGAGTAGATTTTTATGCTTTTGACCCATTCCTGGGCCTCGGAGTCCCACTCACATACACAGGCATAATGGAGTCAGTCACCCATCTCACCATAGAGCTTGCCTCTTTGGAAAACTCCTGAACACTTCCCCAAAGGTTGAAATTCATTTTTACAGATCCTTGGGGATATTCAGTAAATGCTCAGAGTCAATGTGTTTGCTGTCTACTCACTGACCACGCCCAGGGGCATGCAGTGAACAGGACGATGTGTGATGCACACATCGAATCCCGCTGTTCCCATGAGAACCTCGTCAGAGAGGAGTGACAGGCAGCTCCGTGGGATCGTGGTACATCGCCAGGCAAACTCTCCACCCCTTGACAGGCACCCAGCGACCCCTACAGTCCCCCCTGGGATGGAACACTTCCTTTGTTTACCTGATGACACATCTGGAATCTGCCCAAGGTGTCCACCAGAGATAGCCACTTATCTGTGCACCTGTTCTCAGCAGTCAAGTTTCTCACGAACAGACTTTTTCACCCCCACCAAACATAACACGATTCATTTAAAGGAACATAGGCTCCACTTGGTGATGCGCTGAGCCCCACACAAGCCACCACAGATGGCCAAAGAGGACATTTCTTGGATGGTAAAATACAGACCAGGCAAATTTAGCCTGAAAGCTCTCTGCGGCCTGCAGGGTGAAGACCAGCCAAGTCCCGCCAAGGGCGTCCTCCCAGGCTAGAGTCAATGTCCACCTGAGGTGTCCACTGCAGCCTTCTCTGCTCCTGGTCATGAAAGAGAGCACAGATGTCTAACTAGAGATGAACCAGAAATACAGGGGGTGCCAAAATGTATCTACATGTTAAGAGATGTTATCTATGCCTGACTTTTCGAAGGTGAATTGAATTACGATAGCCATGGGTAGTGTGACGTTTGCTCAGCTGGGTCCGCCATTTTCTTTGACTGTCCTTCCTGTCACATGTTGATGCTAGCATTCATTTGGTTAATGATGTCTTTTGAGCATACTTTTTTGGCACCCCCACAGATTCCAAATAGAAACCCACAGAGACAAGAGAAGAGAGAGATTTTTGGGAAGAGCTCGAAGTGCCCCTCCGCCCTGAATTACTGAATTACCTGCAACACTCAGCGGCACAAGACCCCAACGACTGTTTTCTCCTCCGTGCCATGTCACCTGATACACGTAGGCAGGGACCCTGACTCCACCAGCATCCAGACATCACCAGCAGCCACAGCAGAGACAAGAGGAGTCATGGCAAATTACACCTGAGGCTTGAAGCTTCCAGACAGAAGATGTATCTCTTCTGCACACATGTAGCTGTTCTAGCCTCAAAGGCACAGAGAGACACGATTCCACATGGGCCAGGAAGCCAGGTACAGCCCTAATGGCGGTGACAGCTACTCCTGTTTTCTTTGGTTGGTGAGATATGTGCAGGCTGGTGGCTATTCGAGACTGCATTATTACTATTACTATTGTTTTAGAGATAGGGTCTTGCTCTGTTGCTCAGGGTGGATGCAGTGGTACCATCATGGCTCACTGTAACCTCAAACTCCTGACCCACTTCAGCCTCCTGAGTAGCTGGGATGACAGGTGCACCACCACTTCTGGCTAATTTAAGAAAAACACTTACTTAAATTGTAGAGATAGGGTCTCACTATGTGGCCCAGACTGGTCTCGAACTCCTGGCCTCAAATGATCCTCCTACCTCGGCCTCCCAAAGTGCCAGGATTACAGGTGTGAACCACTGGCACCCAGCCAAGGCTGCATTATTTTTATTTTATAATAGTCACAGTCAGTCTTAATAACACATATTTAGTGAGAGGTTGTCAAGTGCAAAACACCTTAAGACATGCTTTCCATGCGTTCATCCATTCATTCTTTAATTCATTCATTCAGTGATTACATGTTGAGTGCCCACTGCATGCTGAGAGCTACACAACTTACAATCACAATTGATCTTCGGAACCACCTTATGAAACAATGGGTGAGTCAGTTGCAGTAATGGAGCTCACCTTAGCTGACCTATGTAGAGAGAGGAATGTATGATGGTGTTTCTCCCGTGTCCTCTTGGCGGGGCAGGGGAGCCAGAGAGCCAAGACTGGAGATGCTGAAACCAGAAGCCGTGTTCAACTGTGCAAGAACGTCAATGCTGAGGCTTCTGGAAGATGACATCCATGGTCAGTCCGGGGGAGTGATGACACCCCAGAGAGTTGGCCTATCAGGCTCCACCTGGCCCTCGCCCTCGCCCTCACACCCACACCTCAGGTAGCCTCCTCCTGAGCCGGACATCCCATGGTCCCACCTTCTGCAGGGAGCATGGGAGACTCACCCGGGGCCACAGGCAGCAAAGAGGATGCTGTTTACATGTTGCCTGTGTAAACTGTAAACAAAATCCCAAGCCCCCCAACAGACCGAATGAACCTCTTCCTTGACTCAGGGAACCCCAGAGAAACCTTAAAAAAACTGAGTTCCCGGCCTTGATGGGACAGAAGTTGGACCTTTCTGGTTATACCCCAACCTTTTGGAGTTCAGACACAGCAGCGGACAGAATTAAGGTCAAGAGAGAGATCGGGAGGCTGGCAGGCCCAACGCTGTGCCCATAAGACACCAAGTTACAAACAGACTCCAGGGTTGTGCCGGGGTAAGTCGGCACCCTATGCTCAGGAATAAGCTGCATTCCAGCTGTTACAAGGTTTTCCTTTTTCTCCAGCAGCTAAGCAAGGCTTGGCCTCGAGAGAAGCAATTTTACAGCCATCTGCAGCTCAATCCACCTGCAGACACTGAGCCCCTGTGCCTCCAGCCGTGACCACAGCTCTGATGGGACAAGAGGCTGCTGTCAGTAACCTTCTCCTGATAAGAGCCCGCGCACCAGTCATAGACTGGTTCTGGCTGGTTTACAGAGGCTGCACATGGAGAGGCTTTGAGTCCCTGTTTCATGTTAGGGCACAGAGGGCCCAACTGTAATACATTCACATTCACCCAAAAGTCAACATGGGCCATTTGTGCAGTGTGCACACAGGGCTTGTGTCATGAATATTCATACCCCTCCTGCAAACTGTTGAATATATATGTTTAGCCAACCCCTTCAGCACAAGGTTCCTACCTACCCCTTCTCCTTGGAAGTACCTGTTCCTGGTCTTTGCGGGAGGCTGTGCTTCCCAGCCTGTGGGACAGCCACCTTGCAGACTACGACCCTTTCTAAGAAATAAAGTCTTGACTGGTTGCAGTGGCTCATGCCTGTAGTCCCAGGACTTTGGGAGGCTGAGGCAGGGGAATGCTGGAGGCCAGGAATTCAAGACCAGCCTGAGCAACACAGCGAAACCTCATCTTTACAATAAATAAAAAAATTTAGGCAGGGCGCAGTGGCTCAAGCCTATAATCCCAGCACTTTGGGAGGCTGAGGTGAGGGGATTGCCTGAGCCCCTGGGTTCGCGAACAGCCTGGGCAATTTGGCAAGACCTCAACTCTACAATGAATCAAAAAATTAGCAGGGCATGGTAGCGCACCTGTAGTTCTGGCTACTTGGGAGGCTGAGGTGGAAGGATCACCTGAGCCCAGCAGGTCGACAGTGGGGTGGCCGTGAGCATGCCACTGCACTCCAGCCTGGGCAATGGAGTGAGACTACAACTCAAAAAAAAAAAAAACTAGTCAGATGTGGTAGCATGCACCTGTAGTCCCAGCTACTCTGGAGGCTGAGGTGGGAGGATCGTGTCAGCCTAGGAGGTCAAGGCTGCAGTGAGTTGTGATCCTGTCACTGCACTCCTGCATGGATGACAGAGTGAGACTCCCATTCAAAAATCTTCTCCCCAAATTTACAAAGATCTTATGATTTTTCACTTCACTCTGGGAATCTCTAAATATGGCAAATGCCCAGTATAGGTGACATATTCTTTGGATGATGAGACTAAGTCTCAAGGTTAAAAATAAACAACAATACAACAATCACCCCCATCCACCCAGGCTTCCCAGCTTGAGAGTGATGCAGGGTTCAGCTTAAGTCTGTCATGGAGTCAGGTCACCACAAGTGGCACATGTTCCCATGGGGATTCTCATTGCTGGTGCCTGGACCTGTCTAGACAAACTGTTTCCTTCCCTCTCATGGAGATGTCAAGGCTCTCCATCAACAGTGTGAGGTAGGGAGCCCCACCCTGAGACAGAACCCTCTCCTCTGCTCTTCCAGCCTCCTGACCCTGAGGCCCTGACCCTTGGGTCCCCAGAGCTCCAAGCGGGCTCCACCTTCCCCTCCCTCACTCTCGGGATGGCTGTGCAGTTGATGTGGATGGGAGTGCTATAGGGGAGGCACATTCTCAGGTCTATGCTGGATACATGGTCTCAAGCCCACCTCGCTGGTAAGTGAGCACCATGGGACAATCCTTCTCACCTCTGAGTCTCAACTTCCCCATCTGCAAAATGGGGATAAGGTAAAATATATCCAGCAAAGTTCTGATTATTACTATTATCAAATGGAGTGAGGGGAGTGACTGCTATTCCCAAGCTGGGAGGGGCTTTCCACAAGTTGCTGCTCTATGGTAGCCCCTCTGGATGAGTCTGTTTCAATGTTGCTTTAGACATGTATGAATTCACTTCCTGGTAGAGTGGTGATCCTAACTAGTAAAGCCATAATCCAAGGAGTCAAGTGCATGACATCTTAGTTGGGGACATGGTGTTGCTGCCAAACCCCCCAAAATGGTGTGACTTTGCCCACATGGTCGGGAACGTGGGTGCTGGAGCCGGGCTTGAGTCTGAGTCCTGCCTTCCCACACTTGAGGTGTGTGGCCGTGAGCAAGTGTCTCCATGTCTCCGGTCCTCCATTTCCCCCTTTGTGAAACGGAGATGAGCTTCGCACTTGCCTCATGAGACGTAGATGAGGGTCACGGGAGGCCATGCATGGAACCCGGTTCAAGCATAGTGCCAGGCACACACCAAGAGCTCAGTAAATGGTGGTGGTGATGGAGAAGGAGATGGAGGAATCTCCGAGATGGTGATGGGGGAGGATGCCACTGCCTCACACCAGTGTCCATCAGGGCCAACCCTGGTGAAGGTAAGCCTTGAGTGACAATGGCAGGGAACAGCCCTGAAAACCACAGCCTTGAGACTGTGGCTGAAGGTGGGGGGTTTCCTGGGCAGAGACCACAGAGGGGAGAGTGCTGACTGGGCTGTGGGCACAGTGCATGGGCCAGGTCCTTGTCTCCTCTCTCACCCCACTTACTAGAGCCACTGACTGGGGACCTCATGGGTAACCAGAGAACAAGAGCTTTCAGTGTTCTCAGGGTCTTGTGGACACAGAGCTGAGCATCAAAGGGAGGATGGACTGGAAGGTGGGGGCTAGTGGCCAAGGAGAGCTGCCAGCATGGTGTCTGCCTGTGCCTGGAGCTCTCCCCACCATCGTTGGAGACTGGCCCCCATTGGAGACTGGCCACGCCCTCCAGCCCAGGACGCACACCAGGGCCATACTGTCTTCTTCCACCACCCTCCCTTCCTTTCTCAGGCTGGATGGCCATGTGGTACATACCCCCTTGCCTGGCTGGGGGCCACCTGTCATGGGGCCTGAAGGACGCTGACCACCAAAAACCAAGCCGGCCTGGGTGCTTGGATGTCTTGGCTCACTTCACAGTCTCCAAGACCACAAAGGAAGAACCCGCATTTGCTCTTGAAGAAAATAGGCTGACTCCTTGGATTCTTAGGATGGCTTTTCCTGCTTCCCAGGAAAGCCACAGGGATGCCGAGACCTTCTGGGGCAGGGGGAGCAGGGGGGAAGGAGGGGAAGAACCTGGGGTCGGAGGGGTGGAGCTTGGAAGAGTCACTGCTGTGGTGAGTCATGATCCTGCCACTGCACTGGGGATTCTTTCTATATCTTCAAAACTAAGAGGGGAAAAAAATCTCTGTTTGAAACAGACTTTACCATGAATAACCTTGAAATATTTATTTGCAGAATCAGAAATCAGGACGGGCACAGCGGCTCAGGGCTGTCATCCCAGCACTTTGGGAGGCTGAGGCAGGAGGATTGCTTAAATTCAGAAGTTTGAGACTAGCCTGGGCAGCATAGTGAAACCTCGTCTCTACAAAAATTAGTTTTTTAAATTAGCCAAGCATGGTGGTACACACTCATAGTCCCAGCTACTCGGGAGGCTGAGGTGGAAGGATCGCCTGAGCCCAGGAGATCGAGGCTGCAGTAGCCATGATGGTGCCACTGCACTCCAGCCTGGGCAACTGAGTGAGATGTAGACTGAAAAAAAAAATCAGAAATCAAATATCTTTGCCCTTGGCTGGTGGTAGCAACTTTCTCACCTGACTTAAGATTATCTGAAAGCAGACAAGAGAGTCATCCGCTGCCCACCCATTACCCTGCTTCTGTCCCCTCTCTGTTCTGCATAGTGACACTGTTCCCTAGAGGTGTAGGATGGCTTTTTTTTTTGAATTGGAGTCTCACTCTATTGCCCAAGCTGGAGTGCCATGGCATGCTCATGGCCACCGCGGCGTCGACCTGCTGGGCTCCAGCTGTGCTTCTGCCTTAGTATTCCAAGTCACTAGAACTACAGGTGTGTGTTACAGTGCCCACCTAATTTTTGAATTCTTTGTAGAGATGAGGTCTCACTAAGTTGTCTGGGCTGGTCTCGAACCCGTGGGCTCAGGCAATCCACTTGCCTTGGCCTCCCAAAATGCTGGGATGTCAGGCTGAGCCACCAGACCTGACCAGGATGACTTTTTATTTGCATGGTACTTATACGTCTCTTGTCTCATCTGGAGCTCACAGAAATTCTGGGATGCGATATCTCTCTCTGTATGGAAGGAAATAAATGGCAGCACTGTCACAAAACAGAATCCAAGTTGGGGCGACCTGCGAGTCCCAGGACAAGTCCAGCGTTTCTGACCCTAGAACTGAAAACCGTCTTTTTGTATCAGTAAATGTCAGGGCAGAAGGAGTGAGGTGACAGGCCCCTCCCATACAGATGGGGGAGCCAGGGAGCTGAGAATTTGGCCATGAACCCATGGAGGAGGAGACGCCCAGGGTGGGAGCCTCTCCTCCCTCTGTGGTCACAGGGGGTGGAACAGAACCCACCAGCCTGGGGTGCCAACTTGGTCTCTGAGAGGTCCCAGCCAGAGCCACCCAGGGTGGGTCTTGTTCCACCCATGAGATGACGTCAGAGCAGCAGTCAGCACACAGCGAGGTTCACTAATTACCCTGATTGCATCAAGGGAAAAGGCCCAAGCCTCCTAGCGCCTCTCAGCAGCCTAATCTCCTGCTAACAAGCTCGAGCAGGCTTTGGCCCAAAGCCCTGGACAAGCCCTGGCACCTCAGAAGAGTCTAATGACGGTGTGATAGTGTGTTGCATTTATTTTCAGAGTCGCTTCTTACAGTGATGAGAAAGACATTTCCATGGGTGTCTGTGCTGCAAACTGTCCCTTTCAAGAGATACAGTTTTTGAAAGTCTATTAAAAGAAGAAATATTAGAGGGATGGAATGGATGGAATGAGAGAGGACAACATGTGAGAGGGAACAGGAAAGGCTGAAATCAGGGAGGCACTGTTTTCACTTAACCAGATAAATAAGACAAAGTCTATATTGCAAGAATCCAATAGGTTATCAATACTTTAGTTATCTCCTATCTCATGAGTTTTATTAAAAACCAAAGGATGTAAGCACACAACTGGGGGATATCAAAGACAGGCTCTTATACAGAAACACGGGTCTTCTGAACCCTGATCTTCTTTCCTGATTGTGGATACCTGAGACCACAGGTTATTCTCAGCTCTGTGGACGTTTGAGACAGCAAAGCTGGGTAGCAGGTGGTTGAGACATGGTGGCTCAGTTGATGGTGCAGATATGTTGTTTCAAGTCCTCTCAGGTCACCAAACACCCAAGGCTGCAGCCATGTGCAGACTGGACAGGGGATTATTGCAGGTTGAGTAGGAGTTCGCAGTGCTCACCTTCAATGACTCACAGCTATTTCCTGCTCTCCCCACCCTCAATCTCTGAAGAGGCGTACCCATCAGGAATGTGGAACTGGGGGAACTTGGGAGGAGCGAAGTGTGGGAGCCGGGAGCCACCCTAGAGAACACAGTTAACAGAAGACTGACATTCCTCTCTTGAACAGCAAGCATTTACCCATAGGGCTGTCCCAGCAGCAGCAAAGGTGACCCTGATGAAACTTCATTATGTCATGGGATATAATCATTCCACACCCATTACCACACAACTCTGGAACATCATACAAACTCTGATACCTGATATCCTGTTAACTGCTATTTAAATGTATCTAAAGATTACCTTCAGAAATGTCAGACCACACAACCAGTGGTTCAACAGGTCATAGTAAGAATTTACTATGGAAGCATTAAAAAATTAGGCTTCTCAAAATGCATGACATGGAAACATGGCCATCTCCCACTGTCCAGTGAGAGAGCCAGCTACCAGACACATATTAACCCAAATAGCACTGTTTATGCAGTATCTACCATACCACAGGCATTGACGTAGGGGTTGGAGCTGCAGGGCTGGGGGCCACATCCCCAAACTGGTCAGGTAGGTAGGAGAGCAGGAGTGCTACCACATAGGTAATGAACTCTGGCTCAACGTCTCCATAGGAAAATGGTTACATGTTTTTTTGTTTTGTTTTGTTTTTTGGTTTAATTAAATAAACATAGATACCGACCCTCCTGGTTTTAAAGCTTGAAACTTACATCTGTCTTATCTGAGTTTCTTTCTCAGAAACCTGACCCTCAGACCTAGAGTAACCAGGAACTGAAACTCACCAGATCACAGACTTCAGACAATGAAAGACCAGATGTCCCCTGTTCACCACCCTCCCCTCCCCACCCCTCCCCAATACCTCCTGCTTACAAACCCCTCTTTCTCTCCCTCCTCACTTCCTGTTCCCCATCTCCCCTTACTTACTTCTCCCCAAATTCTGTTTTCTACATTCCTGCTCCTTCTTCCTGGGGAGGCAGATCTGAGAAGGAACCGCCCATCTCTCTGGCTGATCTCACCCAAATAAAAAGCCATCTTTCATGGTGACACCAGCTCTCTTGGTGATTGGCTTTCTGTGCAGGGAGCAGCAGGACCTAACCTAACCATGGGCAAATTTAGGTGATATAATGCATAAAACAGTCCAAAACAGGAGACCATAGGGTCCATTGAGGGCAGGGGTTGCCTCACCTCAAGGGGAGATGGAATGACAGCCAAAGTGGGGAGACAGGGTAAGGCAGGTGGGACTGAATCAAGCAGGGCACAGCGACTGGGAATGAACTTAGTGTGACTGAGGCCGGGAAGAAAGCCTGGCAGCTCTGTCCGCCAAGGCCCAGCCAGCTGTGCAGAGTGTTTACTGAGCTGCCATTCTCCTCGGAACCCGTGATGGAAGCTCAGTCACCTTCCATAGCCAGTAGAGGTGACCGCACCATTTGGAACATGGGTTTTCTCACAGGGTTGACAATCACCAGTGGCATGAGGTTGTCCTCACCCTGAGCGGCTCGGAATTCCTGTCTCTCCATTCCCTGTTGATCAAGGTCAGCACCTCATCTTTGCCTGGATTATTTAAAAAATGAAACAGGCCTTGATAAAGGGCAACATTGAAAGTAATAGTCATAGTTCCCACATATTAGATGTCCTGGTGTTTCCAGAGTCTGGTCTCCTTTCCACAGGCCCCTCTAAGAGGAGGACTGTCAATCTCCCCTTTCCTGGGCAGGAAGGGGCACCCCCCACACCACACAGCCAGTGGCAGCATTGGGATTTGAACCCATGTCTGTCAAGCCCCAGGGAACAGGGCCTTCAGCCTTATACTGAAAGGTACCAGTTTGTAAAATGTAATACAAAAAAGTATGCAAGGAATGTCCAAGAAGCTGGAGAGAAAACAGAGAGAAGGCATGGGGCAGCAAAGGAGAGAAATTAGAAGCAGCGGGCAGCCCCCTCAGGTCCCCTCCCACTGTGGGAGCTTTTCTGTCCTCTTAATCAATCCTGCTTTCTAGAAAGAAAGAAAGAAAGAAAGAAAGAAAGAAAGAAAGAAAGAAAGAAAGAAAGAAAGAAAGAAAGAAAGAAAGAAAGAAAGAAAGAAAGAAAGAAAGAAAGAAAGAAAGAAAGAAAGAAAGAAAGAAAGAAAGAAAGAAAGAAAGAAAGAAAGAAAGAAAGAAAGAAAGAAATTAGAGGCAGCAAAAGGCAAAATCTGTCATCCCAGCACTTTGAGAATCCGAGGTGGAGGTGGGAGGATCCTTGAGACCAGGAGTTTGAGATGAACCTGAGCAACATAGCAAGACCCCCAACTAAGCATAACATAAAATAAAAGTGGTGTGACATTAAGAACTTCTTATCTATCAGCCAGGCATGGTGACACACCTGTTATCCCAGCACTTTGGGAGGTAGAAGAAAGAGAATCGCTTGAGGCCAGGAGTTTGAGACCAGCCTGGGCAACATAGTGAGACTCCATTTCTATAAAACGTTTTCAAGAATTAGCCAGGTGTGGTCATTCATACCCGTAGTCCCAGCTCCTAGGGAGACTGAGGCAGAAGGATCCTCTGAGCCCAGGAGATCGAGGTTGCGGTAGCCATGATCATGTCACTGTACTCCAGCCTGGGCAGCAGAGTGAGAACCCGACTCCAAAACAAACAAACAAACAAAAAAAAAACAATGCTTAAATGTTGAACCTGGACTTTCTGCAATCTGAGAATTGGGAGTCACCCTCTTCTCACTAGAGAAGCTCTTTTCTGCTCTGCAGTTTGAGCAGCTGATTTTGATGACCAAATTTGACAGCCTCCCAATAGGTCTCCCAGACTCCACGTGGGCCCTGCCAGGGCATCTTTCTAATATGCAAATATGACCTTATCCCATCTCCTCACCCTACACATTTTCAGAGACACCCTTTGTCATGTCTTCACTGGCCCTGCTGCCCCTGCCACCTCCTGCCCACCTCCCTCCCCATAAGGAGTCCCACGGTCTCTGTAGGCTGTGAGGTCCACTCTCCCATGCACCTCACTAGAATTCCTGCCCAGACACCTCTTCTCCAGCTCAGAAAATTCTCGGGTTCCTTGGAGGGTCGCAGCAGCCCGAGGGCATGCTCTTTGCCCCTGGAGTATGTTCCCAGCTCTAAGGCTGGCTATGTGTCTCCTTGGTGACTTCCAGAGCTCTATGAGAGCAGAACCATATCTCATTGGTTTGCTTCTCTGGTGCCTTGTACAAAAACACCATGGGAGAGGGCAAAATAAATGACAGGGCAGAACAGTCTGGTGAGACAGCTCTTATGGGAGTCCAGGACTGGTGGGCGTGCACAGAAGGGGTTGCCAACCAAGTGGGAGCAGTGAGCAGGTCAGGGAAGGCTTCCTGGAGGAGGCAACAAGCAGGCTGATGGACAAGCCAGTTAGCCAAGATGATGGAGGAGTGGTATCTGAGGCAGGACTTGGAGTTTGGCGAGGTCAGGAACTCTCTATCTTTGACTGTGAGTGGAGGGGATGGTGAGAGATGATACCAGATGGATAGATAATGGGATGGAGTCCTTGGTACAACACTCAGGCTTCATGGAGAGAGCAGTGGGGACTCCCAGAGGGACTTTAGTTTTTGTTTTTTGATAAGGAAGGTGTGGTATGGGTGGGTGTCCATTTTAGAAGGATCACTCTGGCCACAGAGGGGAGGATGCATTGGGGAGAAAGGTGTCCGGGTGACATGCTCACTTGTGCAGGTTGGGTCCTGCACACCTCTAGGGGTGAAATGTCCCCTCTTGAGTGGCCTTGGCGCTTGAGCAAGGCTGACATCTGAAGTTAGGGGCTATGGTGAACTAGTCATGGATGCCTAGCACGGGAACAAGTGGAGTGTGGACACACAGAGACGGGACGTGGTAGTTGAAGAATTGTGGGTGTGAGCGCATCCATGGGGGCTCTGAGCTTGTTGCTTTGATGAGGCCTGGGCACAGCCACTGGCCACTGGACACTGAGGGGCGTTTGCGAGGCATGCGTGAGCCACACCGAGGTGGTTTTATCATGAAGTGAAGACAGTGTAAGTGTCAGGGCTTGAACATGTGTGGCCTCTCCCACCGTGCTCCCAAGGTCATGTGCTTGTGCAAATTTGCAGGCGCGGGATGTTTTCATCACTGTCGGCCATGACTGCTGTCTTCCTCCACTCCCTCCCCTTCACTTGGTTAATTTTTTGTTTTTTGTTTTTTAAATAAAGACTGTATTTTGTCCAGGCTGGTCTGTAAGTCCTGGACTCAAAAAATCTTCCCTCCTCTGGAAGTCCTGGACGCAAAAAATCTTCCTTCCTCCCTCCTCCTTCCAGAGTGATGGGATTAGGGGCATGAGTCATACCTGGCCTCATCTTAAATTCATTTATTAAATAATTAAAAAATCAATTTGACAAGTCAAGACAAAATAATAATAGACTATGAAATGAGAGAAAAACAGGAAATATGGCATGCAACTTCTGAACCTGAGAAGTGAATTATAACAGAAAACGTCTAGATCATAACAGAAGCAGAAATTAATTAAGAAGTCAATTTCAAATAGAAGTGAAGGGAAGGTACTTAGAAGATGTGGAAACCTAATCAATGCAGAGAAGTGAATTGTATGGATACTTTGCAACAATGCTTAAATTTCTTGCTGATTTGACACAAAATCACTAATGGACATTCCGGTAGATGGATAAAATACACAAATAAAAACACTGAAGATGAATTCAGTATTGCCAGTCCAAACAGCATCTAATTTTATTAATTGTACCAAAAAAACCTGAAACAACTTTACTGCTTAAATGTAAAAGACACACAATAGGTATTTCCCCAAATTTGACAACAGTCTTAATATTTTTCACAACAGTCTTCATTGGGATCTTAGAGCCAGATAGAAGAGTAATTGTCATTGCGAAGCTTAAAATATTTTCTTCTTCTTCTTCTGCTCTTCTTCTTCTTTTATTTTTCCTGAATGGGGTCTCACTCTGTCACCCAGTGGTGCACTCATGGCTCACTGCAGTCTCGACCTCCTGGGCCCAGGCAATTTTTCTGCCTCAGCCTCCTGAGTAACTGAGATCACAGACCCGCACCACCATGCCCGGCTAGTTTAATTTTGGGTAGAGACGGAGTCTTGCTATGTTGCCCAAACTGGTCTCAAACTCCTGAACTCAAGCAATCCTCCTGCCTTGGCCTTCCAAAGTGCTGGGATTATAGGTGTGAGTTACCGCACCCAGTTACTCTGGTAATTACTTTTATATTTGTTTTTTTGTATCCTTTTCCTTAAAATGAGATCTTCAAGTTGCATAAGGTTCCAGCCCACAAAACCTGGATCCGGCAGAGGACCAGGAATATACTTTTGTGACTTCAGACCGCTTAGAGGTCATTTGAGGTAAGACTGATGTGCAAATCTTGAGGCTGCTGGGCTCCAGGTTGGGAAGCTCACAGCAGGCCCCAGTCCGGCCACAGCCACCCGGGGGGTGGGGACGGATGTGCTCTGTGCCCAGAGCCTCTGCAAGGGGTTCACTTGTTAATATTCCCGCGCTCAAATCCATGAAATCCACGCCTCCCACCCGATGCTGTGTCTTCCAGCCAAAATGACACACTAGACGCTCGGATACAGTTGAAAGCGAAACCACATGTTTTTTAAAGGTTTGAAAGCTTATTTGATGAAGGGCACAGGGTGAGGAGAGAAAGATTCCATTTACAGAGACTGGGCCAACCTTCCGCAGGGGCGATGCCCACCGTGTAATGTGCACTTTCCACTCTGCAGGGCCCAGGCCAGGCTGGAGGTGGCCAGCCATCATTCCTGTCTATGGCAGTGATAAGGGTCCAGCTTTCTAGGTTAGCTCTGGGAAAGAGGTAAACTCAGGCATTTCAGAGATGGGGTGATGGTTCAGTGTGGGGGGAGAGGGAGGATGTGGGGTTCAGTGGGAGACCTGGAGCTGCATACCGGCAGCCGTCACTGCTGGACGGACCATGAGAAGGACTGGTCACAAGCACTTTTCATGTACCAAGGGGAAGGACACTGAGGACCGCAAGCTTATGCATCTTCCCCAAAGTCACCAGGGCTTCAGGGCACAGTGGCTCATGCCTGTCATCCCAGCACTTTGGGAGGCTGAAGTGGAAGGATCACTGGACGCCAGGAGTTTGAGAAGAGCCTGGGCTGGATGTGGTGGTGTGCAGAACCCAGAACCCTGGGCAAGTGACCAACCACCTTTGGGCCTCAGTGTTCTTGTCTGTTCAATGGGTCTGACCTTGGTGCCACATCACTGGGTGTCTCTGAAGATGCTCTCAGGAGTTGGGTCCTGAAGAATCCCCCAAGATACTCCAAGGATGTGCTCAGTCAACACCTGCTGAAGACCACACTGGGGCCAGAGGTAACTGGGATCTGGGCCCGTGGGCACCACCTGGCATTTCACTAATAATCAGCCCTTCAACACCACTGTCAAACCACAGAGGTGAAGCCAACACCACCCTGCCATCACTTGCAGAATGAATGGACACAGGCCTGGCACTCTGGGGGATCCACCTCACCATCAGGTCTCTCCCTACAGGGACACTGTTTCACAAGGGTGAAAACTGGCAGAGTGACTTGTCTCCTCAAGTGCCTACAAGGGCAGGCAGGGGGCCCCAAGGAAGGAAGCAGCAAGGGTTATACGTGAGTTTGCTCCCAACCCAGGACCCCCCAAAAGAATTAAAGCATGGTGGTGGCTCAGTAGAACATGTCTCCAGGTCTCCAAGGCTGACAGTTTGCAACCTCTGATACACTGTAAGGGGACATCGGTCGCCGATGACAATTCTAAATGAGATTATTTCAGGTCCCCAAACCTTTGTTGCAAACTGTTGGGTCCAGATGCATGCAGAATCCGGGACCCCCCACCACGAGTTGTAGGAGGACAGTGACGCCTGTACCCCTGAGGACACTTCCCCTGGGGCTGGGCGGGTGTCCAGCATCCAGGGGTGTCTGAGCTTTCAGGCCCAGAGGGATCAACCGAGATTAAAAGCCATCCTATGTGTTCAGGGCAGCATGTTTGGCTGCCAGTTGGGTTTTTGTTTTTATTAGGTTTTCCGTTTTGTTGATATTGGAATTGCTGAAAAGGAGCTGCAGACCCGCATTGCTGGGGTTTTGAGTCTCTCGGGCAGATCTCAACACCTCCGATGCCTCTGGCTTCGTTTTGTCCATGTCCCCTTGTCCTGTGGGGTGGTGTCTTGCTCCCCAGCCCCAGGCTACCTCTGCTGGCCCTTCCTCTCTCAGTCCTGGCCTCCGAGGGCTGCACAGGCTTCCTTCCTCTGCACATCTTGAAAGATTCAGACCCTGGGTGCAAAGGCTGGTGTAGCCGCCAGTGCAGCATGTGAGCACCGAGTGAGCCGACGGTAGGATCGTGAAAGCAGGCTTCCCTCAGGGTCACCAGCGAGCCATGGCGACTGGGGCTAGAATCACTCTTCTGGTTCCTACTTCACAGCATTTTGCTCGAGCCTCAAGCTTTAAGGAAAAAGAGATCCCAGGGTATCGGGCAGAGGCCAGCACACTGTGGCTGGGCCTGGAGAGGGAGTACGCCCTGTCCATGGCCGTCCTATGAACCCCTGGCTTGGGCCACCATTCCTCCTGACAGCAAAAATTCCTTTTGTCTATGAGAAAAACCTCATAAAAAAAAAGCCAAGCTGAAAAGCACACGGACTTCTATGTATAATTTGAAGGAAGGAATTTCACATAGATTCAACGCTCACATGAAGAAGAGAAAGACCAAACAGCCTCCGTTTTCTTAGGTCACTGCTCAGCTATTTGAGGACTGTCCCATGTAACAATCATATGTGGACCGAGGACATTGGGACCCACGGGGCTTGGTGAGTGCAGGCCTCGAGCGTGTCACACGCAGGCCCCTTGCCACCCACAGGGGAATGGCCACAGCCTCCCTGTCCACGGCCTCCGGAGAGCCGCCCCCGTGTCCAGAGATGGGAAACCCCAGAGAGGTGAGAACGGGTTGAAGCCACAGAGCTTTTCATGTCTTCCCGGCAGATCGGGAGAGAGGGAGGAGAACGTGGATGGGGCCGATTTCAAGGCGGGCGGAGCTGGTGTCGCAGCTTGAATTTCCAACTCCGCATCTCGGCTGGCAAGTTCTATGGAAAATAAGGATGCCTTCAAATACATTTCATTCCGTGGTAAAATCCAATCTTGGGCCGGAGGAATGTGGGGGAGATTTGAAACTTGTGACCCCTCGGCTGGGTCAGTCTGTCCAACGAGGGGCCACAGGGAGGTTAGCCTACCAGCTCCCAATCGACGATTTAGGGCAAGGGGTGATTGGAACGGACCAATGCAGCTCACCACGGACTGTGGACTGGAAAGTGCTGGAGCTCAGCGGTGGAGTAGGTGAGAGCCCTTTGGCTCTGGTCAGCATGAACCCACTGCAACCGGCCTAGTGGTTTGTTACAGAGTAGGATAACCAGCCAGGCACCATGGCTCATGCCTGGGAGGCTGAGGAGGGAGGGTTGCTTGAGCCTAGGAGTCTGAGACTCCAGCCTGGGCAGCATAGCGAGACCTTGTCTCTATGAAGAAATTTGAAAAATAGCCAGAGGTGGTGACATGCACTATGGTCCAAGCTACTCGGGAGGCTGAGGAGGAAGGATAGCCTGAAGCTGGGAAATTGTGGTTGCAGTGAGTTGTGATCCTGCCACTGCATTCCAGTCTGGGTGACAGAGTGAAACTCCACTGGAAAAAAAAGTAGGATAATTATAAAAATAAGGGCAGCAGCAAATGTGGCCGGATGGTTAGCACCTCCAGATGCTACAGGAAAGGAATTTCTTTTTTCTTTTTAAGGAGAATTTATCGAGAGGTCAGAAAAGCTCCCACAGTGGGAGGTTACCCGAGGGGGTTGCCCAAGGAATTTCTTTATGTGAATCATGTCAACTGGCTCCTGCTGTATGTTACATTGTGTCTCAGAGGAAGAGGCTGAAGTCCTAACCCCAACACCTGTGAAGGTGGAAATAGGGCCTTATGGTGACCAGGTTAAGATGACCTCATAGGGTGAGTCCTGGTATAATATGACTGGCATCCTTATAAAAAGGGGGCTGGACACAGAGACAGACATGCGCAGAGGGAAGACCATGTGAAGACACTGAGAGAAGACTGCCTATGAAGGGGACCCCAAAAAAACCAGAATTTATTTACAAAAATTGTATATCTATTCTTACATGTGAAAACTTCAGTCACCTTCAAAGTCCTCTCCGCGGGCTACAACACACTTATCAAGATGTTTTTTCCACTGGTTAAAGCAGTTTCTGAACTCTTCCATTTTAATGACATTCAGGGCTTCTGCCGTTTTTTGTTTCATCTCTTCCACATCGGCAAAACGTTTCCCTTTGGGGACCTTTTTCATCTGAGGAAACAAAAAGAAGTTGCTTGGGGTGAGATCAGGTGAACAGGGAGGGTGGGACACAGTGGTCATGCCAGTTTTGGGTCCAAAGCTGCTGAACACCCAGCATGGGTAGGTGCGCTTGTAAATTGCCCATCATGAAATGGGCAAACATGTTGAAAGAATCTCCAAAAAAAATTCCCTGAGGCTGAACACAGCCTCTCCCAACAACACTGGTTAGTCCACAGATGCTGATGTGTTCCTAGAACACTTACTTAGTAGGGAAAGCCTGTACTTTACAAGGGACCTGCTCTCCAAAACATAATTCTGCTTTTTTGGAGTCCCCCCTTGTAAGTACTATTTGCACAATAGGAGGAGCTAAGACCCCTGCAAGCAGAGATTAAATACCCTGTCCAAGATATCCATTTAACTCACGATTGAGCTGAGATTTGAACCCACTTCTCCTCAGGGGATGTCTGGCAAGATAATAGTGCCTCCATTTATAAGAACTGTCCATTAACTAAACACGGGGGCGTCTGTGCAAGGAGTTGTGAAGGCACTCAAACAACTCTGAGTAGAAAACAAGACTGAGTGAGACCATATTTGGGGTTCAGACTGGGCAACCAGAGCAGGAAGAAGGGGGTGCAGAGGGAGGAAGGTAGGGGGAACAAACCCCAGGCTCTTGCGACTCTGCTGCTTCCTGAAGGAGACCAGGCAGAGAAGAGCGATGCCCGAGGAGAGATGGTGGATCCAGATATTTTACCAAAACGAAACTTTAAAGAGGGGTGCGTACTTCAACCTTCCAGCGTTCACCATCCCTCCATAAATAAGTAAACAGCTTCCAGAACACAACACCTGGCTTATTTCCTTTGGCGCTGGCCAGGGCAGGGTCGGAGCCGACAGTGGAACTCAGTGAGGTCTCATATACCATGCTCCAACCCCCCTACTCCCCAGGAGGAACCCAGTACGGGACAGTCCCCTCAGCGGCCCTCAGGGAGTCCCTTTGTATGCATGGCTTAATTTCTATTCTCTTTCATTTCAGTGATGCTTCTTGTTAAGAACGACCCAAGCAATAGCCCAGGATGTCGAGTGTGATGGGTCCTATCCCACCCCCACCCCTGGGGGGGCCCACTCCAGGCTTGGGTACAGGGAAGCGGTGCATTCACATGGTATTTGTGCACAGATCTCCTCTCGATGGAACAGGACCTCCTCCAGGGTGGGCTCTGCCCTTTTCTCTTCACGAGCCCCAGCCTCTCTAGTTGGCCCCGGAGTGGCCAGATGGGATCCTGGGTCTTGGGGGGGGCTCCAGATGTGCACAAGTTCTCCCCCTCCTCCGGGCCCTCCCCATCCCCTCCTTGACAACCTTTGTCTTCTTTTTCATCCATGCTACATGCGCAAGCCTCAGACTGTGCGCTTGGAGCACCTGTTTAGTTGGCTTGGTCATCCCAGCAGCGGGTGCCACTGTCATTCTGTTTAAGCAAGGGGACCTATTTGGCTCAATATGGCTATGTATCGCACCCCTCCAGTGAGCACAGAGTCTGAGATGCGACCTCGAGTCAGCCTGACCATGGAGGCCAAGCTGTCTCAAGGGGAATGGGGGTGGTTCCCAGGGTCTGCTGAGTCCATCTGTGTCCTTAGGAAAAAGTCGATGGAAGCAGCTGCACTAAAAACCAATGCTTCTGTAAGAGAAAGAGACTGTGACCAGTGAAGGCTTCCTTCTCGTCATCCTTACCTTCTTTTCCTGGTACCCTCGGGAACTCCCACAGTATCATGAGGCACAAGAGAAGGTTGGCTGTGGGTCACACTTGGAGTTCACGAGGCCGGCCTGCAGGCCTGCACTCTCATCTCCTCCCCGGGCTCTTCTTCCTGTTCCCCATTTAAGCTGAGCCACTGTTTCATCCCAGGTCTGTGGGGAGGGAACTCCACTCCCCAGAATGTCCTCCGGCCGAGGGCTCTGGTGAGCTCATCACGTCGGCTGTCACAGAGCAAAGACAGTTTGAGGCTTGAGGCTGGGGCAGGTGCTCTGCTCCCAAACCTCGAAGCCACCCCAAGCCTGTGGATGCTGAACCCCTGGCCAGGAGCGTTGGAGGTGGGGGGGGGAAGGGCTCTCAGCACCAGTGTGGCCCTCCAGGAGGTCTTGCTGTAGCTGGAGGATAAGCGCTCACCCCCGTGGTTGAAGAAAGGCCCACATTTCTCAGAAAGGGTCAGAAGCAGGGTGAGGGCTGCCATCTGGGGGTCTTTGGCATGGACCCCCACAGCATGGGAGAGTTTGACCCTGTGCACCTGCTTAGAAGGGATGGAAGGAAAATTCTGGGGGTGTGAGGACCCTGCCCAGACAGAGTGAAGGTACCAAAGGGTCATGACGGGGCATTAGATGAAAGAGTTGGATTGAGACTCAGTGACCAAGAAGAGGTACGTCCTCATCGCACGGAGGATCAGAGGGGAGAAGCCCAGACAGGTGTCTCCTCCATGCCCATGCCCCTTCAGGAACAGCAATAGACAGGATGATGGTGACTCACGGTGGTGACTCACGGTGGTCACCCTCTCCCACCCAAGAACAAGGACGTGATTTACTTCCAGAGAAGGTTTTTGATGTCCCAGACCACCCATGGACGCTTTTATGAGTTACAAAAAGTTCCCACACTGGGAACAGCCAAGACGGGAGAAAAAGGACAGCACAGGAGAAGGTGCTCGCCGTGGCCGCAGCATGCCCTTTGTGTTGAGCGAGACACAAGTCAGCAACCTGGGCTGCTCTTACATCTCCTGTGATGGCTGGCTCTACCTCCTTGGAAGGTTGCATTGTCCTGAGACTAGACCCTTGGGTGAGGGCGTCATAGACGGTGCATAGGTGGATGGGCACACACAATGGGATCACGTACAAATCCAACAAGTGAGGCAAAAAGCACATGGTCAGCCCTGGGAGTTCAAAAATCCAAAGTGATGCTTCCTTTTCTTGTTGATGAATGTCAGCAGCCTCGGGGTCCCTCTCTCTGGGGCTGGTCTCATTAAAATGGAGGGGGGGAGATTCCCAAACAGATCCAGAACACGATTCCTTTTGAAGCATGTAGAGTCTGGTTCGGGCAAGTGGTAAGTGAAATATGCATGTGCATATGTATGCACACATATACACGTGTGCATGCATATTTGTGTGTGCACGTGTATGTGGACACACATGTATATATGTGTGTGCATATTTGTGTGTGAGCACGTGTCTGTACATGTGTACACATGTGAATATGTGCATGTGTGTAGTGTGTGCATATATGAAGACTCCACTGAACGTATCTCACGAACGAGAGGCGTCCTAGCCTCCATGTCTCATTCATTCAAGCCTCGCTGCCTTCTCTGCCCAGCCTCTGATCCAGGGCCATCAACTTCTTCTAATCCGCTCACACAACAGGTGTGTTTTAGGAGGCAGACTCCCGTGCACTCCCAGTTCTGGAGCTTGGCAGCCTCTGCATCCCTCCCGTCTTTCTAAAGTGGGAAGACGAGGGGAGTCAATACACAGAAAACCATCCCAGAGCAGGCCCAGAGGAGAGGGCTGGGTCATCCCGGACAGGCCAGCAGGACTGTGGCTGGGCGCAAGCGGCTGGGCAACAGGCACCCTCCACGGCACGGGGGAACCTCACAAACGGTGCTTTGTCGTCCCACCGAGGGCTCCGGGACGTCCCGTGAGTTGGAACGTACACACGCCTGCTGGATTAAGAGCCGTCAGACTGGTTCCCAAAGCAAACACTGAGCCAATGTTTCCAGCATATTCCTTTCATGTCTGGACTGCGCCGGGCTTCGCTGGGTCACTGGGCTCTTTGTTGCTGCCTCCACTGAAGTCCCCAGCCCCCTCCGCCCTGCAGGCTTCTGGAGTCGCCCAGATCCTAATACAGTGTTCCATTTCACTCAAGGCACTGGAAGAACCCGAGAGCCCTCTGAGATCAGCCTTTGAAATCTACAGGCTGGGGAGCGGGAGCTTGCTGGAAGTCTCGGATCACATTTCTGAGTCCATGGCACGTGCTGGCCTGTAGAAGTCAAGCCTTCATTTGGGGTCATGTCTAAGATTCTGAGTCACCCATTAACCCTCCCAAGAACCTTCCAACTGTGCCACACCACCCCCTAGTCCCTGCTAAAGTGATCAGGGCTTCCCCCTGCATCAAGGTCCTATTCAGACTCCTCTTGTGGTATACAAGGCTTCACTGCTCAAGCCTCACCATTTGCCCCAGTAACTCTGAATTTACTTTTGTCTCTTCCATGTTCCTACGTCCCCGACAAGAGGAACTATTTCTCACTTATGTTGGTTAGGGTCAAATAGGCAAGGAGAAAACATACTGAATATCGACAACAGAGAGAATTTAATACAGGGGATTGGCTTCAGAAGGGATGGCATTGCCGAGAAGCTAGCCAGGGGACAGGGAGGTACTGCAGGTGAGTGGAAGTGGGAGGCTCTCTCACCACACCATCAGGGCTGGGAGATGGAGGGAGGTGGTGGTGTGGGGTCACCCAGTGGACACGCCCATTGACCCTGTGTGGAGACACTGTCTGAGGCAGAAGAGGAGAGGCATGCCCTGGCTCCACCCTCCCCCTACTTCTGCTGTCACCCAAGGCCCCCTTTCGGCTCAGTCAACTGTGGTCATGGGGGCCTGGGAGTGACATCCTGGGTCACCCTACCTGTAACATGCAGCTGGGCAGGAGAAGGCTAGGAATGCATCTGCAGACAAACAGTCACACTGTAGCCAGCCCACCAGCTCTGATGTCAGGCTTTCTACTCAGATGGAAATCTCTCCTTCTGTGCTTCTTGTCTCTTCTCACCATCATTTGCACATAATTTTCAAAGCTCTATCAATTGCAAGTGGCAGAAACTTAGCTGAGCAAGAAAAGGAATGTATTGGTTTGTAGTGAAAACTCCCTTGGTTGGATTCAGGTAGGGCTGGATCCCGAGACTCAAACACGTGCTCAGGATTCTCTTTGGATCTCTTCAGCTCTCAGCTCAGCTTTCCTCTGTTTGGGTTCCATTTTCAGACTGGGAAAGATGGCGGCCCCAAACCCAAGTCCATTCCCTCAGCAACCTTGGTGCACAAGGTGTCCTGTTTCCCACTTGTTCCAGTCAAGACCTGAAGCAGAGTCTTCTTGGCCTGCTTGGACCATTGCCAACATGTGGACCAGTGACTGCGGCCTGAGTGGTGAAGGTTCTGATTGGCCAGGACACAAGAGAAACAATGCACTAAGGAAGGGATAGAAGTAATCCCAGCAGTGGGAATAACATAGGAGACCCTTGGCTTATTTACGGTGCTGACACTCAAACAAAGAGCAGGGTAACATGGTGGTGCTTATCCATCTGGCTACATCACCAGCCTGTCTGAGTCTTCCATGGAAGACAGAAGGTAACCAGACTGCACATCACACCGGCACCCTATTCTGCCTCGCTCTCTAGGTCTGCTTTACACACAGCCTGGGTCATTGTGATTTTCCAAGCCTTCCCCATGTTCCCTTAGGCATCCCTTTTATGTGGAGGGATCTTCAAGGGAGATTAGGGGCTGGGGGACAGAGAGAGCAATGTCAGAGACCACTATACAAAAAATGCCAGCCACCAATATGTCTGGGCCCAGAACAAACTTCAGAAGCTATGTGCTCGCTGTGTATTATCTTATTTAATCCACATAGAAACACAAGAAGGCTGCAAACCCAAGAAGTCCAAGTTCCTTTCCCCAAAAGACCCACATTCAAGATATCCAAGTTCTTTCCCACAAGGGCTGCCACATCCAAGATATTCAAGTTCCTTCCTCTGAGATCCCCTACAAGCAAGACGTCCAAATTCCTTCCCCAAAGGGCCCCCCCACCCAAGATGTCAAATTCCTTCTCCCAAGGGCCCCCATTTCCAAGGTGTCCAAGTTCCTCTCCTCAAGAACCTCCACACTCAAGATGTCCAAGTTCCTTCCCCCAAGGACCCTCCAACCCAAGATGTCAAATTCCTTCTCCCAAGGCCCCTCACACCCAAGATGGAAAGTTCCTTCCCCCAAGGGCCCCCACACCCCAAATGTCCAAGTTCCTTTTCCAAAAGCCCACACACCAACACACCCAAAATTTCCATGTTCCTTCCCCCTAGGGTCCCCACACCCAAGATGTCCAAGTTCCTTTTTCCAATACCCCCCCCACACACAAGATGTCCATGTTCCTTCCTCCATGTCTGACGTCTCCATGTCTGACTTCTCCATGTCTGACTTCTCCTAGCAGACCCACTGGCCACAAGAGCAAGGCCTTGGTGTTAATTTTCAAAACACTGTAGAATAAACTCACTTGTCTTCAGGGCCAGTGACCTGGGAGCTCTCCTAGCTGGAAGCTGCGGCGCTATCCAATGGGGTTCACCCTGTCAGGAAGTCACCTAGACTTTGCTTCATGGTGTTCTGAGCTCGCCCGAGGATGTGGCAGGAAGGGAATCTTGCTGAGCTGAGTTGGGTGAGCACGAGAAGGTGCAAAGAGTGGTCAGACATTAAGGAGGAAACCCATGTAGGTCCAGGCTTTCCTCTTGTGGCACTGCCTCCAACCATCCATCCATACACTGATGCTCCAGGACATAGCTAGCTAGAGTAGAAAGGTCTAGAACAGTCCTCAGCTTTTCTGTCCAGTTTCACTTTATAAGCACAGCAACGAAGGAACTCAGATAAGATGACCCAGTGCATGAATGGCTGGAGCAGGATCAGAAACCAGCCCTCCCCCAGCCAGCCCTCCCCAGCCCCATCTCCCCCTCCTCATTCTTGGAAGGAGAAGGACACGGGATTTCAGCCGGAATCTGAGCACCAGAATCTCCTCACAAGGAGTTGGGGTCAGAACATTTTGCAGGAACATAGACTCACTGGGCTATGCTTCCCTTCCAGAGGGTTGAGGGTCAGTTCTGCCCGAGGTTGCCCCAGATCTGACAGCCAACTCCGTACCACCGAACTCAAGCTCTTGGTTGGGGGAACTCATCAACGCTGAGGCAATTTACTACTGCTTCTTCTTTCCTCTTCCTCCTCTTTTTCTTTTCTTTTTTTGAATCTGAGTCTCACTCTGTCGCCCAGGCTGGAGAGCAGTGGCAGGATCACGGCTCACGGCAGCTTCGCCCTCCTGAACTCGGGTAATCCTTTCACCTCAGCTTCCTGAGTAGCTAAGACTACAGGCCCATGCCACCACACCTGGCTAAATTTTTGATTTTTTGTAGAGATGAGGTCTTGCTATGATGCCCAGTCTGGTTCCAAACATCTGGGGTCAAGCAGTCCTCCCTCCTCAGCCTCCCAAAGTTTTGGGATTACAGGTGTGAGCCACCGTGCCTGGTAGCAATTTGCTTCTAAACACTCACCCTCCTGACTGACCTCCATGTCCTTCCGCATCTTCCATCACTCCTGCCCCATGCTCCAGGCTCCAGGATCCCAACCTGCTTGGGCCCATGGGATGTCCTGCACTTCAGGGTTCTGATACCACCCAGCAGCCCTGCCAACCTGGAATGGCCTTCCTTGCCTCTTCCTGAGCTGCCCTTTAAAGCTCAGCACCGATTCTGTATCCTTCTGGAAGCTTGTCACACCTTACCTTGACTCCCACAGACCCGACCCTCTCTGCTTTCTGGTCTTTGGGCACCTGTCATCCTGCACCTGGGGCTCCTACCTGGGTGCCCTGCATACCTGTTGCCCCTGGTGGGCTTTGAGCTGCTGAAGGACCAGACAGGAACCTTTTTCTTCCATCCCCACCACCTCTGGCACAGTACTTGGAAGACAGGGCACTCAGTAAAGGTCAATGAAAGCATACAGTGGGCACTCAATAAGTGCAGATGTGAAAACTAAGATCAGTTGCCTGCCGTATGTCAGGTTCAGCGGGACGGGGGTTTTCAACTCTGGGTGCATCTTAGTGTCCCCAAAGAGAGGGTGGCTTTTTAAAAATAGGGGTTTCTGAACCTCACCCTGGTTAAAACATCCCCAGGACTTTTGCAAAACACTCAAGATGAATATAGCCAGCCAGGGCCGATCCCTCTGTGCTGGGGTTGTGAGGTGGGTGAGACCCAATGTCTGTCTCTCGAATGCTCATGTGGAAACGCCATCCCAGTGATGGAGGTGGGACCTGGTGGGAGGTGCTTGGGTCATGGGGCAGTTCCCTCGAGAACGGCGTGGTGCTCTCCTCTTGGTGAGGAGTGCTAGTTTACGTGGGAGCTGGTGTGTAAAGAGCCTACCCCCCTTCCCCCCTCTCCTGCTTCTGCTCTCGCTATGTGACACGCCTGCTCCCTGTCCCCTTCCACCTTGACTGTAGCTTCCCGAGGCCTCGCCAGAAGCAGATGCCAGCGCCATGCAGAGCCGTGAGCCAAATCAGTCTCTTTTCTTTAAACATGACCGGTCTTGGGTGCTCCTTTATAGAATCACAAGAGGCAGTAACGCAACCCAGTTCCCCTGACTTAGAGAAATTGATATGGCCATGTTGACATGTTGATTATTCTTCTCTAAGAAAGAAAAAAATGGGGTTCTCAAAGGAGGGTCCGGGACACAGTAGCACAGCATCACCTGTGAGTGTGTTGGCGACGCAGGTGCTGGGACCCCCCCAAGACCCGTGGACTCAGAGACTGGAGGGTGCCAGCACTCTGTGCATTGACTTGCCCTCTGGGGGCCCTCGGATACTGGAGTTTAAGAAGCCCTGACTTTTTGATAGAGTGATTTGAGTTCTAAGCAACCATGCTGTCCATCAAAAGAGGAATGGATTAAAAAAATGTGGTACATATACACGATGTAATACTACACAGTCATGAAAAAGAACAAAATCATGAATTTCGCAGCAACCTGGATGGAACTAGAGTCTATAATACTGAGTGACCTCTCACAGAAACAAAGATCTGAGTATCGCATGTTCTCACTCATATAGTGGACCTTGATCATCCGACATATTACCATAAGAAAATGACTGACAGTGGTGGGAAACTATGGAGGGGGAGGGGAAGGGAGATGGGATCAATGGTAGTAAATATCTGTCTGGGGACGGGGAGACACCTCTTATCAACAAGGGTGCCTGAACGAATATAGTTGTATACCTAACCCTTAACTGTACCCCACAATATCATAATAAAAAATATTGATTATAAAAAAAATAAAAATAAAAGAAGCCCTGACTTAAGACCTCATCTCTGAAAGTGTGATCCACTCAAAACCATGCCAGAAAGATATGGGAGATCATTAAATTTAGATACCTGAACCCCTTTCCAGACCAACCGACTCAGAAGCCTGGAGTTGGGGGATGAAGTCACCTTTTATAAACAGCTCCCAAGTGATGCATAAGTTTACAGAGGTTTGATAACTGCATCTAATATAATAATTCTGATCCATGCCATGTGCCCCTCCCCACCCCTCTCAAAGCAGGACTGTGGTGAATTAGGATCCAGCTGCTTGTCTCATTCGTGCCTGGGGTCCCTTCCAGCACCTCTAATTCCTTGAGCCTCCTTGAAAACTGTCATGGATGCCCGTGACCCAGCTTTAAAAGTTCCCTGGTTTGGTCGACATCTACCCCCACCCCCGACACTCAGGAGTAGGGGGGCCCAAGGGGCCCCTCACCGTGTTCTCCTTGCCAGTGTCTCCTCTGGGCCCTCCTGCCTCAGAAAGGGACATTGCATGTCCTCTTCTTCCCTGGACACTGGGCCCATCCCCACCAACAGGCAACAGACAGGGACAGAGTCCCCACTCGGGACTCTGGGTCAATGTCTCTTTTCACCTTTGGGTCCAGATAGCTGCCAAGTATCTCCCGGACAGAAAACACCCTGTTGCGGGCAGGGGCGGGACTGGCAGGATCGTAAGATTTCATCTTTCAGCAAACACGCATGCTTTCCAGCTGCTGACCCGGCGAGTGCAATTATACCCTGCGTTCCATTTTTATTCCATCCATGAAACAATGCCAGGTCTGAAGGGAAGCGGGGCGTGATCCCGTGAGGCCAGCAAGGCACCAGCTCGTTTCCTGTTTCTGCTCCCTCATTGGCGACCAGAGTCAAATTGCCCATTTGGATGCCCCCACAGCAAGTTCTCTTCAGGCTTCAACCCTGTTTGAAAGCTCCCACTCCCAACAACACCTTCAGAACCTTGGTGGGAGAATCTTAGGCCTCGGCTCAATGGGTAGGCCAGGCTTTGCCCGTGGAAGAAGAATGGCTTTCCTAAATTCTAGACTTGGGAAAGAAAGTGTTTTGCCTTCAGAGCTCCTGGTGAACCCCATGGGATCCAGGACATGCTGAGTTTCATCCACTTCTTACCATCTTGGGACCAGACGAGATGGCCAAAGTTGTCTAAATAACCATATCACAGGCTGGAAAGACTAGGCCAGTGGTTTTCAAACTGGGTTTCAAGTAACCCAAAGGTGCCTCAAGGAGCCAATGAGAAGAAGGGACCGAGGGTGTCTGCTGAACATTGGTTGGGTGACCTTGGGCAGATGAAGTCCTGTCTCAAAACCTCACTTTTCTCGTCTGTAGAATGGAGGTAACAGGCCTACGCTGCCTACTTTGCAGTATCATTGTGAGGGCAAAACGAGACACTTCTAGGCATGTGGTGACAGTTCAATATACGTGCACCTAGTTTACAACCGAGGGAAAGGACAAAGGGAATTTCAGGAGAATGGATGCCAAAGCAGAAGCCAGGTGGCAGTTGTGTGCATGCCGTTTCCTGGGAAGGATGAGTGGACCACGCCCGCCATGGCTGGAGTGTGCTCCATGACCTGCTAGCATGGGCTTCTCTCCCCATACCCCTTGGCTGAGCTCTGACCAGAACAGCCAGACTCTCTTCTCATTTCCTTTCTGACCCAAATGGATGAGGATCAGACAGCAGACTTCTCTCTAGCATCTTCTTCAATTGAGGATGAGGACATATTGGTGGAAACATTCAGAAACCTGTAACTACAGAGCAACATGCTTTGTGATTCCTAGTGATGGTCATGGTCATAAAAGAGACAAAATCATCATCACTGCCATCATTATCACCATTACCACCGTCACCATTGCCATTATCACCGTCATCATTATCACTTCCACTTTCACTAGTGCCGTCATCACCAACCTCATCACCACCATCATCATGATGACCACCGTCATTATCACCCACCATCATCACCATCACTATCATCACCAGCTCCATCATCACCATCACCCCCATCATCACCACCACCATCACCATCATCAGTATCACCACCATTATCATTGTCACCATCACTATAGCCATCGTCACCATCCTCATCACCACCACCACCATCACCATCACCAAATCATCTCACCCTTCCACCACCTCCTGTTAAGAGCTATCATTTTTCCTGTTTTGCAGACAGAAAAGAAAAGCTGAAACACAGAGTAACTTGTCCCGGGTCCCACATCTTGGATATGCAGGGATTTGACTCTATTGCCCGTACTCTCAGCCACAGATATTTCTCTACCAATTTCAGCACTGTGGCATAACTTGCAGGCTGCTTTAGCACCATGAACTCTCCACAAGCCTCCTGCCAAGATCACGTTGGTGGAGAAGATGGTGATGGATGTGGTGCTAGATTGTCTGGTGAGGAGGAAAGGTGGAAATGATCGTCTTTCAGCTAGGCACATCGCCTGCTGTGTGAAATCTGACTTCTTTCTGCATCAAATCTGGGAAGGAAAAAGGGAAGAGAGTTGGATATTGGGACCCTTCATGACATCAAAAAATGACCCTGGCTTCTAGGATCTAGCAACTTATGAGCCAACCTTCCCTACTGAGGGTTTTCACAAGTGATGTCGTGGTTCCACATTCCCTTTGGGGACCACATTAAAGAGTGTACCTGGAATGAAGGAACAAACATAAGGAGGAGAGAGATTGTGTCTTTTCTGAAGTCAAGAAAAAGAAAACTTCCTAGCCTAAGCTTTATTCCAGAAGTGGTACATGCATCCAAATTCTTTGTGGTGGTTCACTAGGACACCTTTCCCAGTTTGATATAACATTGGGAAGTAGGAAATCTCATTTTTATTCATCAGATTTCCTGGGGGAATTCATTATCCCTCTAAATTCTTTTCTCCCACACGCAGAATCTAAGGCAAGTGTCCCCAACCCCTGGTCCGTGAACTGTGCTGGTCCGTGGACTGTTAGGAACCAGGCCACACAGCAGGAGGTAAGTGGTGGTAAGCAGGAGGTAAGCAGAGCACTGTCTTCTGTCAGATCAGTGGCGGCATTAGATTCTCATAGGAGCATGAGCCCTATTGTGAACTGCACATGTGAGGGATCTAGGTTGTTCATTCCTTTTGAGAATCTACTGCCTGATGATCCCCACCCCCATCCGTGGATAAATTGTCTTCGACAAAACGAGTCTCTGGTGCCAAAAAGGTTGGGGACCACTGATCTAAGGCATCGGGGGTCAGATCTAAAAGAAGAAAATTCACCAGCATGTCCTCTTCATTGAGAGAACATAACCCTTGTCACTTTAGAGAACAATCAAGGAGCCCAGTTCAAAGCTTTGGGATTCATCAAACAAGTTAAGGAAACCTGATGTAGTTCTCAGATCCCTTGGGAAAGTCTTTCCAAGTAGACGGTAAAGCAGTTCTAGTGTGGTTGTTCACTAGCCAGAGATGGGTCTACACCCTAGGGGGCATTTGTTTTCCCCTCTGGATGCCTCCAATCTTATGTCCCTATCATGCTGCCTTGAAGGGTTCCCCTTCCCAGCAGGCCCTGGAGTTGGATCCCAAGATCATGCCAGAGTCCAAGCCAGGAAAGAAAACCAATTGGTGAAATGGGAGCTCCAGCCTTGTCATCTCTCAAGTGAGAGTCAGACCCAGGCACACTATGCTCTGTATCCCCACACAAGCCCCACTCATCTCCCCTTCATACACTCAGGCTCCAACATGACAGAAAAGGTATCTTAGCATCACGATGTCCATAGCAGCCCCTTCACTGGTAGGGCGGCTCCTCGTGGTCACAAATAAATGAAAGAAATACACCTTTTCTTGTTGGAAATGCCAGCCAGGACTTCCTCTCCTTGCCATTCTCTCTACAGGCATGGGGTCAGCCCAGGGGACACTCTGGGTACACGAATTCCCTGAGACCATCCTGCCCTCCTATCAGGGATGCAGAATCCGAAGCCTCACTCACTCACTGATTCAATAAATACCAAGGATGCCAAAAAATGTATACACATTTTAAGAGGTGTTCGTGTCCACCATCATCAGAAGTGTCTGGATGTTGATGGTAACCACTCTGAACACCTCTTATAATTGCAGAAGTCGCACATGAACAGTATTCCTCTGCAATTTTAATACAGTTTTTTCCTTTCTTAAAATGTGTATGCTTTTTTGGGCACCCTCAAATTTTGAACATCGTTTATGGACCAGACGCTGTTTAAGTATCCCAGAGTGAGACTGGGCAAGTCCTTGCCCTCGTGAGGCTTATGTTTCAAGGGATAGTCCAACAGCAAAGTGTTGGCTGTATGATGCCCGGGAAGGCAGTGCTCTGATGAGGTTGTTTCCCTCGGCTGGTGATGGGGAGAGAGCAGATCCGAAGGCCTCACGAGCCTGTCCGTCCTGTGACTTCACCATCTTGGCCACCAAAGATATGTGACTCCATTGGATCACTCTGAACGAAAGTTTCCCAAGTGGATCTGGTGAGCAGAGAACAAAGAGCTGGCCATCAAAACGACCCAATCTACCCACACTCCTGAGATACAAACTCGATTGCTCTCATGAGCTTGGTACATTCACTGTAGGGCCTGTGGATGTGAAAGAGGCGATTTTGAAGCGGGGAGACCTGGTGTTATTTTTGTTACAATATCTCCAGCAGTGGCAGATCAATTTAATTGGTGGTGAGATTCCATTGAATCTAACTGACTTTCAATGACTGATGCTGTGTGATACCCAGTATTGAGAAGAAACATTTGGTTGCCTTCAGATTCTGCACTTGGAGGGTGCTAAGGCCTGTCCCGGGCCATGACCAGGAGAGAGAAAATGCAGCAGCCACGTGGATTGGTGTCCCGACTCTGTGCTGAACACTTCATAGATCTCAAAGCGCTTGTGGAATTTCAGAAAGGTCTATCTGTAAGGTTAACTAAAATGTGAAATATCAAATACTGTGCATATCACCCAACCCCTCAGAGACAGAAAGAGATGGGCTGCTGTCAGGCACTAGAATATCCACGGACACTCTTTGTGCCTCACAATTTTCCAAAGGGTGGACCCACTGAGCTGATTAGAGACAGGAAGGGGATGAGGGTGTCGAGTGTATGTGTTCCATTTCTAGAATTCGGATCATATTTCCTAGTTTGAGGGGGAAGTGTTTAAAACGGAGAAATCATAAGAGAAAAAGTGAAAGTTGTGAAATGTTGTCATGGTTACAACTCTTGCAGCGTCAGAGTGGCAGAACTTTGTTGCAGAGACACTCCTTGCGATTTGTGGAGCCTCCTGGGAGCTTCTGACTGCTGCTCTCTTCGCCATCTTCGTCATCAGTACCATCGCCTCCGCCACCATCATCATCAATATCATCACCATCTGTATCTCCATCATCCACATGATGATCACCACCATAGCCACTGTCACCTACAACAGCCCCCCCCACCGCCATCGCCATCATCACCTCCCACCGCCGTCGCCATCATCACCGCCATCACCACCGCCACCACCACCGCCATCATCATCTTCATCCCGACCATCAACACCATCCTCACCCCCACCACCATCATCTTTGTCGTCATCCGTCACTATTCATCACCGTTGGCACCACCATCTCCAGCACCAGCCTCTTCCTCACCGCCACCGTCTTCGTCCTCGTCGTCATCACCATCACGATCACCACCACCCTCTTTGTCATCACCATCACGTCATCTGTGTCATCCTCCATCACCACCATCGTCGCCACAGTCGCCATCGCCTCCAGCATCATCGTAGTCGTCACCCTCACCCTCACCGTCACCATCTTTATCATCGTCGCCATCTCCGTCACCATTCTCACCACCACTGCCATCACCCTTACCATCGTCATGGGTACTGTTCCTAGAATTACTGCAGTTTGTGTCACCATGCAGCCCCAGACCTGCTGAGTGATTGCAAAACCGTGTGGGACGGCCAGCAGCTGACCCTTCTGGTGAAGCTTCCCACAGGGACGCCCTCCTCCTCATCTCCTCCATACACAGCCACGGGTGGCCAGGAGCCCGGCATCGTATGCACCAGCGGCAGCCTCACCTCTGTCCCCTGATCTTGCCCGGAGCCTGACCTCACCAGTCAGTGACAGCTGTTTCACGCGGTTCATCGGCTCCCGGCATCCTACTGGCCCGGCTCTCCATGGAGGGTGGGTTCCCACGAACCCGGCTTGGTTACCAGCTGGTTCTGATTAGAGAGGAGCCAATGAGACATGAAAACGCGAGTGCGGCATGTCCTAAATGTAGCGCTTCTCCACGTGCTCCATTTACCACCCGACCCGCAGAGCCAGCTTTCTGACAGGGTGGATCCCACCTCACGGATAGTGCTCACGAGGGAATTGCTGTGTCCTGGAGATCACAGGAGGGGCGGACTTAGGCTAATTTGCACGTGTGAGAGAGAGTGTGTGTGGATGTGTGTGTGTGAATATGTGAGCGCTTGTGCATGAGCGAGCACGCAAGTGTTTGTAAAATATGTGTGAGTGATGTGTGACTGTGTGTGAGACCGAGTGCATGACTGTGTGTATGAGTGTGTGTGCTTGCGTGTGACTGTGTGTTTGACTATCAGTGTGCATGTGTGTGTGGCTGTATACATGTGAGTGTATGTGTGTGTGGCTATGTGCGTGCGTAGGTGACTGTGTGTGTGCATGTGTGTGTTTGGCTGTGTGAGTGAGTGTGCGAGGCATTGTATCAGAGGCTGGACTCCATGCCGGGCATGCTCCTTGACTGGAGGCTCCGCCCTTTACACCAAACCCCCTGCTGGCTTCCTGATTTTGTGGATGGCAAGATGAGAATCAGGCAGGAGGGTGTTTCTCCACTAGCCGCGCCATCCCTGCTAAGTGTTTACTTTTCGCTAAAGGTGGCTGTGGGCTCTACTCTGAGATGACGCTGTTCACAGCTGAATCCCCACCTAGGTGCTCTGGCTGGCATTCAGTTGGTGCTCGATAAATATCTGTGCCTGGACACGTCATCAGAGAGAGCATGGGGAGAGTCCCGGGAAGGCTTCCTGAAGGAGGTGGGTTTAAGCCGGTGTTGTGGATTCTGGTGCTTGGCATCTCATAAACGTACAGTGGAGCCAAGCCTGACGGGAAAGATGGAGGAATGCCCTCCCTAGCTGAGGAAGAGGTGGGAAGAGCATTCCAGGGAGACACTGTAAGTGCCAAGTCCCCAGGCGGGCTCCACCAGCCACGCCCCTGGCTCAGGGAGGAGTAGGCATGGCTGGAGCGCAGAAAGAGTCTGGCACCGAGCTCTCAGTCCCGGTTGTGCACTTTGTGCACTAGAAAGCCCTAAGCCCAAACAACACCCCAGCGTGCAGGACCTGGGGGCAGCCCAGGGAGCCCATGTTTTTAAAGAGCTCCCAGGGCTGGCCACGTGCCGCCCAGCTGGGTACAGGTGCAGCGTTTTAGAGCAGGTGAACCATGGGGTAGACTGGACTTGGGTGGGGTCTGTGGAGACAGAAACAGACCAAGGGCAGGGGGTCTGGGAAGAGGCCAAAAAGACAGAGCAGGGGACAGAGGAAGGCTGCCTCCCAGAGGGGCCTGCGACTTGGAGCCTGAGGACGAAGCTGGGTGATGACAAGGTGGAAAAACAGAGATGGAGTAGCTGGAGGCAGAGGGACAAGGAAGGGAGAGAAATTGAGAGGGAGGGGGAGAGATAAGAAGAGGGGAGGGATAAGCAGAGGAGAGGGAAGGGGGGAGGACCGAGGAGGGGGAAAAGGCGAAGGAGGGGAAGGGATGAGAGGGGAGAGGGGTGAAGGGG
>NW_007248433.1:279141-295393 GCF_000164805.1 Carlito syrichta
GGAGGAGGGAGAAGGGGGAGGAGGGATGGGGAAAGCGTGGAGGAATGATGGGAAGGAGAGGGGCGAGGGGGGAAGGGATGAGGGGTAAGAGGAAAGAGGGAGGAGGGTGGGAAAGGGATGTGGGAAGAGGGATGGGGAGAGGGACAAATGGCGCCCCCTCTCCGCTGGATCCTGCAGGGTCACAGGACCATGTCACACTGTTGAGTGTTCTTTTGAAGCAGGCGCTGTCCCCAGATCCAGACAAACATGAGTGAGTGCAAGGCGTTTGTTGGGGTGGATGCTGGAAGCTGGTAGGCAGGTGAGTAAGGTGACCATGCTGGGAGGAAGCCCAGGCAGGTGGGGGGATGGTCAGGGTCCCCTGGGGGTGCCAAGAGCGAACCCACAGGGCTTCCTGCAGACCGTGTAGAGCACACTGTCGGCTTGTCTACATGAGCAGGAGGTAGTTGGGGTGGATCCTTCCCCCATGTGGGTGGAGGGGGTGGGTTCGATTTTAGGGTGACGTGGACTTCTCGGTCCTCATAGGAGTGTGGGAGTGAAAGGAGACAGGCAATGGTCCTGCTGGGGAGGAGGGTGTGTGGCTGCTCTGGCTGTCCTGAGTCCTGGCTTTCTCCACTTGAGCATTTTTCTGTCTCAACCCGTGGTTGGCATTTCTGATGGCTGCCTGGTGTCCCAGCCCGGAGTGCGCCCTCTTCCCAGCTGAATGTCTTGATGGTCTCTCCTTGTTCCCACTGTTGCAAACAGTGCTGGAACGATCGTTCTACCAAGTCCTGGTACTAATCCATGACTATTTCTCCAGGACACTCTCCTAGAAGATGAAGCTTCTCATTTTTAAATTGTAATTGTAAATTGCTAGGCAAAAGGGCGTGGACTCTTTTATAATACTTTAGTTTGCTTTAGCGAACTGCCCCGTGTGAGGATAAACCCTCCCACTGGGTGATAAGAGGCAACCCTGGGGGTGATCGCGCTGTAGACTCTTGGTCCATTGGGTGGGCCAACAGCACTTGTGTTGGGTCTGGAGTGGGAGAGGGAACTGGTCTGGAGAAGCAGGGAGGAGGGTGTTCCAGGTGGAGCCTCATCCAAGGCCAGGGACTGTGGGAAAGGGCCCACCCTGGAGGCTCTGTCTGTCATCAATGTTTTACATTTTAGGGAACAAGATCACCTGCATCTCTGGGCCCATACATAGATTGGGAACAAACATAGGGTGGAAATATATTAAATAATTCTAGTAAATACCCACTTTGACCCTCTTTTCCTAAATAAACATTTACCTGTAACAGTAATGGTTATACCAGACACCTTTCTGTCTGCAGCCACAGAACTAGCAACTGCACGGTCATGTCACCAGCCCTCTTAAACTGGTGGTATGAACTCTTCCCGTCTCCATTCTACAACTGGGGAAACTGAGGCCTTAGAGGAAAGTCTGTTTGCTGCTGTCATCTTTGGGTTTCCAGTTTCCTTTTACTAGAATATTTGCCTGACTTCTGGACACACCAGGTTTCCGGGTTCCTAAATATGGTAATGGTGATGATGGTGGTGCTGAGAATGATGATGGTGGTGGTGGTGATGGCAATACAGGTGATGATGGTGGTGATGAGGATGGTGCTGGTGGTGATGTTGACAATAATGATGGTGGTTGATGGTGAAGATGGTGATGGTGATAGTGTTCATGGTGAGGATGATGATGGTGATGAAGGTGGTTACAACAGTTTAATGATGATGATGATGACTAACACTTACATAAAACTCCTCACGTGCTGGCCCTGGCCTAAGACCTTTTTCTTTTTCTTTTCTTTTTTTTTTTGACTTGGAGTCTCACTCTGTCGCCCAGACTGGAGTGTAGTGGCCGCTCCCGGCTACCGCAGCCTCGACCTGCTGGGCGTCTCAGCCTTCCGAGTAGCTGGAATTACAGGCATGCGCTACCACATCCGGCTGATTTTTTGATCTGTTGTAGAGATGAGGTCTCACCAAGTTGCCCAGGCAGGTCTCGAACCCGCGGGCTCAGGCAATCCACTCACCTCAGCCTCCCAAAGCACAGAATTACAGGCTGAGCCACCGAGCCCGGCTTAAGACCTTTTTCTATATGAATCCATTTCATTCTCACAATTACCCTGCAAGTGAGGCATGATGATGATTCAATGTTAAAGATGGGGAAACTGAGACCTGAAGAGTGAAGCCCCTTGTTCAGTCTCAAAAGTGACATTTTGGAAATGCTCATTCTGGGAATAGCCGTGCACTGGAGTTGAAAATAAAAGGTTTTGTTTCTTTGAAGGCAGAAAACACAACTATAAAACTTGTTTTTCACTCAACTGGAAACTAAGGTCAGCAGGGTCTCCTTGCCTTTTCTTTTCTTTCTTTTCTATGTATTTATTTTTTAGATATTTGAGCCTCTCTTTCACTTACAGTCTGTGAAAAATATTTGTCCCTGTCGAGGTGCTTATTCACCCTGGAAAACTGGCCGCCATCCAAACGCCATGTTTCCAGCTCTCCTTGTAAACCAGGACTCACATTCCCAACACAGACGCAGTCAGGGGTCGCTCATGTGTTGAAACCCCTTTAAGCTTCACACTGTTTACTTCATTGCTTTCACCTTGTTTATTGTACCGAAAAAGCAGCACAAACATGAAATGAAAACCAGACGAGACAGACGGAGCGCATCCAAGATGTTCCAGGGGAGGGGACTCACATTTCCCGAGGACTCACGAGAAGAGGTGGATGAAGTGCTCACTCGTGGTCGGCGCAGCCCCGAGTGGCCTCGGGAAGTCAGAGGTACAGGGACACACGAGGTGCTCTTCACAGAGCATCAGGCAGGCCGGATGCGTGAGCGGCTCTCTCCCAAACTCCATCCTTGGAGGAAGATACTGTGTCAGGCACCAAGAGTCAAATGGGCGAAGTACCCCAAATCTGTGGACCAGAGGAACGCCAGTCCGGGGCAGGGGCTGAGCAGAAAGCAGACAGGCAACTGTGATGTTGTGTGGGACAGTCTGTGATGGGCACAGGAGAGATGGTTCCATGTTCCATTCACATTCCTGGGAACACAAGGAGTCCGTGCATCCCAGCCTCCCTCACAGATAGTTTGGGCCCAGGTGGTACATTCCAGAAAACAGGCGTGAGCGCCAGTGCTGCATGCTGCTTTGGTCCCGGCAGTCAGGGCAGGAGTGAGTCCCCTACATGCCTCTGCACCCTGCTGTGTCCAAGGCTGATGCCTTCTTCAGCTTGGGCTGTGAGCGATGGTGTGGACAGGGTCCGCCAGCCTTTGCAAACACACAGTGCAAGTAAGGAACAGATGTCGTCATACAACGTCCCTGAGGGCTCAGGGTTTACCTATCGCTGCAGCACTACCTCACCGGTCCTGGCCAGAATGGAGAGAGGCAATGGCAAGTGCTCTGGGTCATAGGGATAGGCGGGGGTCAGCACAGGCTTCCCTTTTACCAGAGAGGTAAACTGAGCCCTGATGGAGTTGGTTGGGTGACAAGTAGAGGAACAGCATCCCAGCAGAGGGAACAGCACATGCAAACACCGAGGAGTGAGCTCTGCATGTCCGTCCTGGAGGCACAGAGAGGCAGGTCCTTGGACATCCCCATCGGAGCTGGTCTTCGTCACCATAACCATGGAAGGCCACACAGGCATTTGGAGCAGGGAGTGACTCGCTCACCCGGCATGACCAAGGGTGACTTTGGCTCCAGAGTGGCCTGGAGATCAGAGTCAGAAGCCCCCACACTTATCTATCCGCTGTTTATTGGAAGCCTGCAATGTGCCGGTTGCCATCGTGGCTCCAAGGAGACAGCCATGAGCAGAACGTGGAACACGCCTGGGTAGACGCATAGAAGAGAAAGTGGCAGTGGGGGTGAGCCTGAAGTGCACAGCTCGTACCCTGTGGTGTGTGTGTTGTGTGTCTCCACAAGGTCTAAACATCTCAGACTACCCAGGTGCCACACAAAAGGGGCTTCCTTGAGGAGGGGACACGATACCCCCTTCCCAAGCCCCTGAAATGTGGGTGCAGGGGGCCCCCCTTTTGTGGGACAGAGGCATGTGGGCAGCAGGTTCCAATTGAGGAGTCCACCCCAGTGCAGGGGTGACTCCAAGGTGCGTGCAGGAAAGGGTCTGACATTTTCATTGTTTTGTGTTTATACAATAATATGCTTTAAGAAAACGATTGCCTGACCAACACAAACAACTGTATTGTTTAGGGTGATGTTGGGTAAAAAGATAAAGAGAAGGATGTGAAGTCACAGTCAAGAAAATACTAATCAGCTAGGGCAGCATAGCAAGACCTCATCTCTATAAAAATATTTAAAAATTAGCCAGGCATGGTGGCTCACACCTGTCATGCCAGTGGCACTTTAGGAGGCCAAGGAAGGAGGATCGCTTGAGTCCAAGAGTCCAAGACCAGCTGGGCAACATAGTGAAACCTCATCTCTACAAAGATAAAAAAATTAGCCTGGCATGTTGGTGCACACTCATAGTTCCAGCTACTCAGGAGGCTGAGGTAGAAGGATCACTTAAGCAGTGAGCTATAATTGCACCACATTCCAGCCTGGGCAATAGAGTGAGATCCCACCTCTAAAAGAAAAGAAAAGAAAAGAAAAGAATAATAAAAATAGTTCTCAAAGCCAGGTGCAGAACATCTAGACTGGGCCGGAGGAGTTCCAAACAAGTGAGGTTGGTGCCAGCTGTGTAGGGAGGACGCCAGGCTTCCCAGCTCTCCAGGCCTCCTTCCTTATCCATGACATGGGGAGAACAAAAATCTGTCACCAGGGTGACTGCACACAGTGACTTCCTGCTGTCCAGACCGAAACCATTCCCAAAACTCCTCCCGTAGAGCGCCTGAGGAACTCTGGCCACCCCTGGACAAGACAAAATACCAGGGCGGAAGAGCAAAGCCCAAGGACGCAGGTGGCCCTGAGCCAGGGGTTCCCAGACACGGCAGAGGCCTGGGCTGCTGGCGACATGGCCTGCCTGGGCGCAGAGGCCCACGGCGCCTGCCCAGGGGATGTACTGCCAGCACCTGCCCTGGAGACCCATGGACGGGCTGTGACTGCCCCTGTCACCCCCCAGGCGGGCCCTGTTCCGTGGGTGGGGCGGATGTCATCAATGCACGGTGTTTATTTCTGGCTTTTCCTCCGCTCTGGGGGCCGCTATCAAGCCAGACACATTGTGCTTTTTTTAAACGCGGGTTGGTTTATGGCTCCGACGCTGAGCGGAATCTGGGGGAGGCGCGTATCTGCGTTGACACAGGAGTGCCCGTTGTGTCTCTTTGATGGTAAGAGAAACATGGGAAGTCGCACATGCAGGACGGACCGGAGCAGGCTGCTGGGAGGGGCTGGGAGATCCCACATCCCTAGGGGACAGGGAGCATCATGACAAGCTAGCAAGACCTGGACTATCTTTCCTGCCATGCTTCCACCACACGTGTGCCGTGGAGGGACACCCCAGAGCTGGGACAGCATAGCCAGACCCCGTCTTTACCAAAAAGAAAATTAGCCTGGCAGGTACCTGGAGTCTCAGGAGACTGAGATGGGAGGATCACTGGGACGCGCCGTTTACCATGCTAACTCCGTTGCCTGCCCCAGGTCCTGGTGATGGTCACTGCCTCATTGGCTGCGTCAGCCACACTGGCATTTACTCACTTAAACGTTTGATACCACTTCATCCACGCCATGTCCTGTGCTGAGTTCTGGGGACATAACAGAAAACCTGATGGACCCACCCTGTCCCCATGGAGCTCCGGTCTAGGGAAAAGAGAGGAAGGTGTGAGCCACAGAAGGTCTTGGCATGAGGATGGTCTTGTTCCTCACGGATGTTCTCCTGGTCTCCTGTCTCTGTACTTCCCCTCATGGGGTGATATTTCCAACCCTTAAATATCAGGGTTTCCTAGACTTGGGCCCTGGCCCTCTTCTTGCTCCCTGAGCTGCTTGGTGGCCACCCCACAGGCTCCCGGCCACTCATCGTGACTCTTAGCTGACCGCCTCTGTCTCTGTCCTTCCGTGCAGAGCCTCTCTACATGAATCTGCCCCTCCCACCTGCCTGCCGTTGGGTCTGTGCCCCCAGCACCAGGGCCTTGTCCAGTGGGTCCACATCATCTTCTGCTGCAAGCCCATACCCAGTCCGTTCCCCTCTGGACCAGACCTCTCTGGAGCACCACGCTGCCCTTCTTCCTGCCGCCCTGCCCCGTCCTCGCCCCTGCTACCCCGAGCCCAGCAGCAAAAGTGATTGTATAAAACCTGGGTAGAAGGGGTTGCCCTTGGCACCAGAGCCTGCCACCTTCTCACTTGTAGTCAGGGCTGAAGTCTACACAGACCGGGGACTCTACTCTCCCACCCCCCTCAGTCTCCACCTCTCGCCTTTCCTCTCGCCAGCCCTCCACACTGCAACCAAACTCACCTCTCATTCCCCCACAAGCACACCTGCCTCAGGGCCTTTGTTCTTCCCGTTTTCTCTTCTGGCATGTTCTTCCTCCGATATTGCTGTGGCTCCCACCTTTCCTTCCTCAGGCTTCTACCCCAATGCCGCCCTCTCTGTGGCCTCCAGTGGTTTCTTGATTAACAAGCAACCCCACCCACACTCCCTGCCCCATTCTGCTGTCTTGTGTTTTCTTCCTGTGGTTCATATCTGTGTACTCTACTTATTGATTTTTGGTTGCTTGAGTTCCCCCTCCAGAACATAAGCCCCCCAAAGGCAAGTGTCTGTGCTGTTTGACCCTGGGCTATAGCCCCAGTGCCTGCAGAGAGAAGACTCCTGGCCTAACACACTGCTGGGAACTCCATGGAGTCAGACAATGGATTCTTTCCATGTCTGGCTTATTTCTCTTGCTGTGGTAAGGTGGTGGGTGATGTATCCTCACTGCCACCTTGGGCTCCAATACACTTTGAGTGTCCATCCCTCCAAATCTTGTGTTGACATGGGACCCTTGTGTTGGAGGCAGGGCCTGGCGGGAGACGATTATGCCATGAGCGGATCCCTCACAAACGGCTGGATACCCTCCTCAAGGGAATGAGTGATTCTCGCTCTATTAGTTCACATGACAGCTGAATCTGTCTTTATTTATTTACTTTTGATTTGAGGTCTCTCTCTGTCACCCAGGCTGGAGTGCAGTGGCACAGTCACAGTTCACTGCAGCCTTGACATCCTGGGCTCAAGCAATCCTCCCATCTCAGCCTCCGGAGTAGCTGGGACTACCTGCATGCACCACCATGTGAGGCTGATTTTTTTTTTTAAAAGACACAAGGTCTCCCTATATTGCCCAGGATGGTCTTGAACTCTGGGGCTTTATCGTCCTGCCTAGGCCTCCCAAAGTGCTGGGATTATAGGTGTGAGCCACCATACCCAGCTGAGAGCTAGTTGTTTAAAGAGCCTGATCTTCCCTCTCTCTCTTGCTCCCACCCTCGCCGTGAGTCACGCCTGCTCCCTTTTCCCTTCCGCCATGACTGTAGCTTCCTGAGGCCTCCCCAGAAGCAGATACAGGTGCTGTGCAGAACCATGAGCCAAATCAACCTCTTTTCTTTATAAACGACTGGCTTCGGGTATTCCTTTTTTTTTTTTTTTTGAGTTGGAGTCTCACTCTATCGCCCAGACTGGAGTGCAGTGGCTGCTTCCGGCCACCACAGCCTCGACCTGCTGGGCTCCAGCGATTCTTCCGCCTCAGCCTTCCGAGTAGCTGGAGCTACAGGCGCGCACTACCAAGCCCGGCTAATTTTTGATTTATTGTAGAGATGAGGTCTCACCAAGTTGCCCAGGCAGGTCTCGAACCCGCGGGCTCAGGCAATCCACTCACCTCAGCCTCCCAAAGGCATGGGATTACAGGCTGAGCCACCGAGCCCGGCTGGGTGTTCTTTTAAAGGTATGCAACACAGGCTCCGTTCTGTGATGATCCCACATTTCTCTCCATCTGGTGGTAACGAGTGTGGGTGCTTTCCGGCAGGTTCTTATAGACAGCACTGCGGTGAGCGCCCCTATCTCTGGCTGCAGGAACGAATGTCCCTTGCACTGGCGGCTTGGACTCAGGCCACCCCAGTCCAGGTGAGACCTTAACCTCTCCACAGCCTGGGCAGGTCTTGCCCTGTTGAGATTCCCTTTTGTTAGCTTGAAGAAATGGTCATTCTTCCAAATGACTCCTGAGAGGTGATGTCAAAGCTGGTGGCTGATTCCCCAGCATCACTACTTCTCACAGCCAGATTATGGGTGCTGCCTCTGGACGGCTGAATGGGGCTCCGTCCTTGATGGCACTTTCCACAGGCCATTGTCCCTAGGCCTGCATCACTGCCCATGGTGGACAGAATTCATTGCATCTGGAGATGGGAGGCTGACCCCTACACCCTTGGTGTGAAGGAATGAAGATGGCAGACCGGGTGAGAAAGGGGTCGGAGCTGGGCCCAGATGTGGGGGAGCCACGGCCTGTCTCTGGAAAGATGGACTTTCCAGAAACACCTCCCTCAGCAACAACCCATCACATGGGCCATAGTCAGGACCACAGGGTGCTGCACTGCTTTGGTTGGTTGTATGCTTAGTTTTTAATCTGCACCAACCTTTTCTGGAAATGGGCAGTGTCACCAACCATTGCAGACCTCTGGCTTCTCTGAGCTGCAAGAAGACCGGCCACCCTGTGCATTTTGACGTGGCCACAATTGGCTGTAGCCGAGTGCTGGGTTTTCTGTTGAGGGTGGGGTGTTTTCCAAACATGACATCATTTCCTGGTGGTGTCCTGACCTGTGTGCAAAAGCCTCATGTGAGTTCTGTTCTAGGTGCTGAGGACAGAGATAGGGAGATGGAGGGGGAAGAAGAGAGACAGAGACAAAGAGACAGAGACAGGAGGAGGGAAAGAGGTAGAGAGTGGTGTGTATGAGAGAAAGACAGAGAGAAAGGGAGGGAGAGAGGTAGGGGGTGTGAGAGAGAGACACAGGGAGGGAAAGAGGAAGAGAGATGGTGCAAGAGAGAGACAGAGAGAGAGAGAGAGAAACAGAGAGGGAGAGACAGAGAGGGAAACAGGTAGAGAGAGTGGGTATGAGAGAGTAACGGGGGAAGGAGGAGTGAAAATGATTTTAGAAGCTTCTTAGAAGCAGTTTTGCTCACAGTGTACCTTGATGGCCTCAGACCTAGAGATGAAATGGGAGACCAGCCCCTTCTTGTACCCGCAGAAAGTGCATCTTACAGCTGGAGGAAAACGTAGTTCACGCTCACAGATATGTCCTATGCGCGTGTGACCTTCAGGGAAACCTCACTCACAGACGCCCTTGTACTTGTCTGACCCCCCTGAAAGCCCTTCCTGGAAGTAGCATGATCTACAGATGATTTAACTGCACTTGCAAGGATTACTTTTTCTAGACTGTTCTTAATTGGGGGCTCACATGCCGACATTAAACTTAATTTCCCTTGAAGCACCAGCTCTGTGGAGGGATAGTAAGTGTCTTTTTAGCTGAGGCTTGACCAGCCCCACCCAGGCCTGGGCGTGCCTGTTCCATGAGCCAGGCGGGAACCTGAGACGCGCCCTCCACTCCTAAGAAGGGCATGAGCTGGGCCCTGAGACTCCTTCCTCGTGGACACCAGGACAAGGCTGAGGCAAGTGGAGTGACCAAGACCCCACAGAGAGACCGAGGCCTCGCGGAGGGTCTGAGGCCCCCCTAAGGGACTGAGGCCCTATGGAGGGACAAAAGCCCTAAGTGAAGTGGCAGCCCAGCCAGCCTGTACCGACCCTGTCCCATCCCCAGGAGGCCAGGCCGGTTGCCTGCAGGGAGGAGGAAGGTCACACACCATGGGTGCTAAGGGTAGCCTCCACCACACACAGGACAGGCGCCCTCCCGGGGCTGGCAGGGGGGCATGGGCCCCTGTGGTTCTCATTCACTGCCAAATGGGTCTAGCAAATGCAGTGCCACTCACTGTCCCCTGGCAAGAACAAGTAAACTGGCCAGGAGGGCAGGGAGCAGAGTGTGGCTGAGGGCTCTACCTTGAAGGCCCATGAGGGTGACAGCCACCCGGCTAGCCCTGAGTCCTGCCAGTGCCCATAGCCCCTCAGGCAGGCACATACCATGCCACAGACACACACATGTCCACACACACATGTCCACACACACACACACACACACACACACACGTGTCCACAGATGCACATACGGACCCACAGACACACACATGTCCACCAATGTACACACATGTCCACAGATACACATAACACATGCCTGCAGACATACACACCAAATGTCCGCACAAGTCCACAGTCATGCACACCAAGTGTCTGCAGACAAACGCATGTCCATAGACGCTCACGTGTCCACAGAATACATATCATGTGTCCAGATGCACACACATGTATCTGTTGACATGCATATCTTGTGTCCATAGACATGCACAACTTGCAGACACCACATGTCCATAGATGCACATATGTCCATAGACATGCACACCATGTGTCCACAGACGTATGCACACATGTCTACAGAAATACACACCACATGTTCACAGACGTGCACACATATCCACAGGTTTGCACAAGTGTCCACACATGAGTCTGCAGACATGCACACCATATGTCCACAGACGTACATACACGTCATGTTTGTGCACGTGTGACCTTCATGGAAGCCATACTCAGTCATGTCCTTTACGTGGTATGAACTTTGTGGAAGCCACATCAAGTCGGTGTACTCGTGTGTGTCTGTGAACATGTGTATGTGTGTGTCTATGGACATGTGTATGTGTCTATGGACATGTGATGTGTGTTTTTTTGGACATGTGCTGTGCATGCCTGTGGATATATGGTATGCGTATCTGTGAAGATGTGGTGTGCCTGTCTGTGGACACATGGAGTGCGTGCTGTGCATGTCCGTGGACTTGTGGTGTGTGTAACTGTGGAAATGTGGTGTCCATGTCTGTGGACATGTGTTGTGCATGTCTGTGGACATGTGTGTGTTTCTGAATTCCCAGGCCCACTCCTCTGAAGCTCAAGACAGTGGGGGGTGCTTTTGTCTAAAAGCCTCCCTGCTGCTGGTGGGGAATAAGGAGGTGCTGGTCTGGCAGCTGTGGCAACCAGTCGGCTCACAGCCGCGTCTCCATCATCCCCTCTGCAGGGCCCATGCCCCACCCTGCATGCTGTCTGGGAGTCCTTGGCCCCTTCCCCAGGGCTTGCCAACTCCACTTCAGCACCCTGGTCTGCCAGAAACGTTGGCTGAACTGGGGGGGTGCTCACCCCCACAGTCCAGAGACCACGTGCACCTAGCAGTGGCATTGTTTAAGCAGAGAGCTCCAGAGTGTCTCTTGAAGGTGGGCATTTTGGACCCTGTGAGCAGATCCTCAGCCCGGCAGGACTTACGCAGGGGGACCTGAAAGTGTACAGGAAAGGGTACGTGGCCTAAGGTTTGATTTCGGAGCTCCACATGGCCTTGTTTGTGCCTTGCAGGTGACCGCGCCACTGTGCCACGGCGCAGAATGCGGCTGCCTCACGCTGCCCCGCATCATACTGCACCCAGCCCAGAAGGAGGCAGGGAGGCCGTCAGGACACAGGTCCCAGCGAGGCTCATCTCAGGCAGCTGCGTGGGTTTAAGGACAGGTCTGGGAACAGAAATGGCACAAGTCCAGCCGAGGAGAACTGGGTGTTGGTGACCACCACGTGGCCACTAGACAGGGCTGCTCGTCTGCAAAGCCTGGGGCAAATGTAGACACTGAGGCAGGTCTCTGCCCTCCTCTGGGGGTGCCTTCCGGGTCTACCATGGGGTGCTGACCTCTGAAGATGGTCTGCTGCTCACTCCGGGGTGCTGGTCAGTGCTGGCTGAGTAGGATGGGCAGGTCCCAGTGGTTGGGCCCAGGATAAGAGTCAGTGTCACGTAAAACATTCCCTGCCAGGCTTGTGGACTGACACAGAGAGGCAGAGCGATTTTCTTCTCCCTCCCCCTCCCTTCATCCTTCCTCCCTTCCTCCTTCCTTTCTTCCCTCCCTGTCCCCTTCCTCCCTCCCTCCTCCCTCCCTCTGTTCATCTTTCCTCCCTCTATCCTCCCCTCCCTCCCTTTCTCTTCATCTATTTTCTTTATTCAGTCAGCAAATATCACATGAGCAGGAAAAACCCCGCACCCAGCTTCTGCCCTCAGGGAACTTCCAAGACATGTCTGGCAAAGACACTCTCTCCACTCCATCTCCAGCCCCTCCCTCCACGCTGCAGGCAGAGCCTCCACAGCCACGCATGGGGGCAGCCAATGATTCGGGGACCAGGACGTCCGCCCAAGCTGGCCGTGCAAGGCCTCCGGGAGACTGTCAGGGCCCTTTGCAGGCGTCAAGGCTTGGGGTCCAAGTCTCCGTTCATCAGAATGCGATCTTCCAGGTTTGTGCTGACGACGGCACCTTCCTTCACTGCTGCTTGAGCCCCTGCAGGAGGGAGGGAGGCGTGGGGGAGCTGTAGCCGCCATCTCCCCACCTGCTCGCCCCACTCCTGGCCTCTCTGGGGGTGCCTCTCGCCGGCTCTGTCTCTGGAGTTCCACTGACTGTGGGCGCTGGGAGACCCAGGCCTTTCACCGTGGACACCCACTGCAGGACGGGAACTTGGTTAATTGTTTCAGAAGCATTTAGGCAGTATTCCCAGGAGTTGAAGCACAAGACTCTGTCAATAGAACTCCACAACCAGGGGTTTACCCAGTGGGCAGCCCATGCCCCCGTATAAAGAGAGAACAGTTTCCACAACATTGTTCATGGTCACAAAAGATTGGAAACAACCCGAAGTCCAGGATTAGAAGACAGGATACAGATATCATGGCATGTCCACACACTGGAGTGCCATGTCCACACAGTAGAGTGTCATGTTCATACACTAAAGTACCATGTCTGGGCACTGCAGCACTGTGTCGACACACTGAGTACTTTGCCAATACACTGGAGTACTGTGCCCACACACTGGAATACTGTGTTTATATACTGGAGTACTATATGTGCACACTGAACTACTGTGTCTGCATTTGAGTACTGTGTCTTTACACTGGAATACTGTGTCTATCGCAAATTACTGTGTCTGTACATTGGACTACTTTGCCCATATACTGTAGTACTGTGTTTTTTTATACAGGAGTACTGCGTCCATACACTGGAGCACTGTGTCTACACTGAAGTACCGTATCAGTACACTGAACTACTGTGTCTACATTGGAGTACTGTTCCCATATGCTGGAGTACTATGTTTTTTTTACTAAAGTACTGTGTCCATACACTGGAGTACTGTGTCTACACTAGAGTACTGTATTTGTACAGTGAACTACTGTTTACATTGGAGTACTGTGTCATTACCCTGAAGTGCTGTTCCCATATACTGGAGTACTGTGTTTTTTATACTAGAGCACTGTATCCATACACTGAAGCACTGTGTCGACACTGGAGTACTGTGTCAGTACACCGAACTCCTGTGTCTGCATTGGAGTACCGTGATATTACACTGGAGTACTGTGCCCACATACTGGAGTACTGTGTTTTTATACTGGAATAATGTTTTTTAAAAAAATACTGGAGTACTATGCCCATACACTGGAGTACTGTTCGCATATACTGGAGTGCTGTGTTTTTTTATACTAGAGCATTGTGTCCATACACCTAAGTACTATGTCTACACTGGAGCATTGTATTTGTAGACTGAACTATTTTGTCTACATTGGAGTATCGTGTCATTACACTGAAGTACTGTGCCCACACACTAGAGTACTGTGTCCATACACTGGATTACTGTGACTTTACACTGGAGTACTGTGTCTGCTGGAAAGTAATTCCTAAGATGAAAATGCTCATTTTCTCTTTGTCTCTCTCTTTGGCCTCTCTCTCCTGTCTCTCTCTGTCTCTATATCTCTCTTTACTGTTTCTCTGTCTCTGATCTCTCTGTCTCTGTCTTTCTCTCTGGGCTCTTTCATCGTCTCTCTATCCCTCCCTCTAGTTCTCTCTCTCTCTTTTTCTCTTCCTCTAGTTCTCTCTCTCTTTCTCTCTGGTCTCTCTGAACTCTCTCATAGTCTCTCTGTCTCTCTCTAGTGTCTCTGGTCTTTCTATCTGATCTCTCTCCCTCTTTCTCTCTCTCCTTTTCCATCTCTCTCTCTAACACACACACACGTTCACCCACTCACGCTCTGTCATTCCCTGACCACTCACAAGCCATGGGCCTGCCGTCTACCTCACCCTGGGTTTCCCCTAACTCCCTGGAACATTCCCATTATTTCCTGTCCTTGGGAAAGGGAAATGTCTAAATCCTTTTGGGGTTTCTCATTAAGATCCTGACAAATGAGCAAGAAAGAAGGCCTCGAAGCCCACCACATCACCAAATATGGCATAAGAATGTGCCCTACCCCTGCCCCCATAAGTCACGACCACAGAGCACCCAGGGACCCCAGAGGACTGTTCCTCACCCCTGGCTCCCTGCACATGCTAAATTGGCCCGTGTGACCACACTGGCTTCCCCGTGAAACCCAAGATGCAAACGGTTTAACCTTTAAAAACAATACTGGGCTTTCTTGAAAGCCGGCCTGACCTGTCCCCAGCGCTCTCGCGGGTCCTGATTGACAGGGCCCTTGGGACGCCGGGGCTTGGTCTCCATTAGGCCCTGGCCTTTTCTGGGGTTTAGAGGCCCTGGCAGATTCTCTGTATGGTACAGTAGAGACCTATCTTTCAGCTTGTCCTGTCAAGAATCCCTGCTTCCTTCCTGGGACACCAAGGAGGAACCGGGACAGAGATGGCCTGTCTCTCCGTTTGTCCGACAGGCACACAGAGCACCACCAGGAATGTTCCTTGTCTCTCACCCTGAGCTCCTCCATGGGGCTTGAGCCAAAGGCGGGGAGTTTGGTCATGGCTGCCCCAACCCTGGGCCGCGACTGTCATCACAGACCCTGAAACACAAGCCCTGTGGTCTCCGCTGCGGCAGGCACACAATTGGGGCCTTGTATGTTCCGGCAGTAGTCTGACTCTGAGCGGGTGGCCTCTGGGGTCCCACAGACGCTCACATGTGGCTCCAAAGGGTGGAATGACCGCCACACGTCTACCAGGCGCCCGTGCAAGACCTCCTGGGATGCTCACGGCCATGCAAGGAGCAGCTCTCAGTGCCACCTACAGATGGGGAAACTGAGACCCCAGAAGCCAGTTTAGGTCCCACAGGCAGTGAGTGGCTTCCCTAGGACTCAAATCCAAGTGACTTGACTAGGTTCCTTCTTGTGTCCCTCAAGAAGCCTCATTGTTCTCACGGGCAATGCCCGATGACTGCAAACGGTCTGATCATTCACAGACTCTGAGGCTATGGGCACAGCCTGTGAGACTCAGGTGGCCATTGCATCCCTTTCCACCACAGGCCTGCTGGCCACCCTCTCGTCTTCAGACAAACCAACCCACTTGCCACAGGGCCTTTGCACATGCTGGGCTGCCTACTTGGAATGTCACCTGGCTCACTGCTCCCCGGGTCCTCAGAGAGGCCTTCCCCACCCACCTGAGCTAAGCCATGCCTGCCCTACCATCCTGCCACCATCTCCTCTCCTTGCTTAATTTCTCTCCAATGTCAGAAAATAGATCTCTTTCATATTTGTGGGGTCTTTCCTCTCCTGGGTTACAGATTTATTAAGGGCAGAGATTCCCATACGTTTTGTCCATTGATGTCTTCCTAGACAGGCCTAGCACAAGCAGGAATGTGGTATCTGATGAATGGATGGACGGGGAAGAAATGGTGGCCCGTGGGGCGTGTGTTCTCATAGCTTCCACAGTGGCTTCCCGGACGACAGATTTCCTTAACAGCCCAGCTCACCACCCGTGCCCCCACTGCCACCCTGAAGACACTTTGAACAATGTACCCGACACCCCCACACACAGTTGACTGGCTCAAGGGAGCAGCCTGACCCAAACTGGCCAGTCAGAAATCAGAATCCCCTTGGAACTGGGACCCGGAGAGAGAGAAGGCACCTGCTTTGTCGTGCTAGCTATGGACTCTGTGGGAAGATGTTTTCCTGACACAGAGGGCCTGGGGACGGGAGAGGAAACAGGAAGAAAGGCTCAAGGAGATTGAGAAGAGAGAGACAGAGAGAGGTGGCAGGGAGAAAGAGAGAGAGATGGGAGGGAGGGAGAGAAAGAAAAAAGAGAAAAGGAGAGAAAAAAAGAAAAAGAAGAGAGAGAGGAGGTAGGGAGAAAGAAAAAGGAGAAAAGGAAGAAGAGAAAGAGAGAAGAGAGACAAACAGAGAGGAAAGAGATGAGGGAAAGGGGGAGAGAAAGAAAAGAAAGAGAAGAAGAGAGACAAGAGACAGAGAGGAAGAGACAGGGAGGGAGGGAGGGA
>NW_007248433.1:295413-304735 GCF_000164805.1 Carlito syrichta
GAGAGAGGAAGAGGGAGGGAGGGAGGGAGGGGAGAAAGAAGCTCCCTCACCTTCCCAAGGTCTGAGCCCACCCCCCCAGGGATCCAACCCCCTCCCTCCTCCTTACAAATCCTGTTTTTGCTTGAGCCAGAGCCAGCGGGTCGGTGCCAATCCTCCATGCACAGGGTGCCCCATTCATCCCGTACCAGCCTGGCCTCCCACAGACCCCACATGTGTGGACGCACTGGCCCCCGTGCAGGGAGGTGGCAAGAGTGCCGTGGTGAACGCCCTGACCTTCTTGTGAGCAAGGAAACCTGCCCTGTACACGCATGTTGTTCAAGATGTCACATGGAGCCCGTGGCCTGTCCCTTCCTTCACCGGCACCGCTTGTCTATTTTCATTTTAGACTTGGGGGGGGCGTGTGCAGGTTTGTCACATGGTACATTGTGCCATGGTGAGGCTCGGGCTTCAGATGAGTCCTTCAGCTGGGTCGAGGGCAATAGGCAAGCTCTCAGCCCTCACCCCTCCCACTCCCCCCTTTTCGGAGACCCTGGTGTCTGTTGTTCCATCTTTATGTCCGTGTGGACCCAGTGTTTAGATTCCAATGATAGGTGAGAACAGGTGGTATTTGATTTTCTGCCTCTGAGTCAGTTCACCCAGGATAATGGTCCCCAGCTGCACCCACATTGTGGCAAAGGACATAATTTTGTTCCTTTTCATGGCTGTGTAAGACTCCCTGGTATATATGGACCACACTGACTTCATACAGTCCACCGTGGACGGGCACCTGGGTTGGTTCCATGAGTCCGCCACCGTGAATAGTGCTGTGTTGGGCACTGTGCTTGCACAGGAAACAGGTGAGTAGATAGGTCCGACTAAGGCCCTCAGTGCACACATTCTACTGGGAACAGAACGACTTCGTAAACCTGGAAGATAAAAGCCAGTCCTCATGCTGTGAGTGTGGAGGAGAGTCCAAGGGCAGGGATGGGGTTATGGTTTCTCATAGGGCCCACAAGACAAGTGTCATCGGAAAGGGGGTATTTGGGCTGGGCGCAGTGGCACATGCCTGTCATCTCAGCACTTTGGGAGGCCAAGGCCGGAGGATCGTTTGAGTCTAGGAGTTCAAGACCAACCGAGGCAACATAGCAAGACCTGGTCTCTACAAGAAAATTAGCTGAGAGTTGTGGTTCACAGCTATACTCCCACCTACTCGGGAGGCTGAAGTGGGAGAATTGCCTGAGCCCAGGAGGTCAAGGATGCAGTGAGCTGTGATGGTGTCACTGCGCTCCAGCCTATGTGACAGAGTGAGACTCTGACTCACAAAAAAAGAAAAAGAAAAGAAAAAGGGAAAGACGAGAAGAGAAGAGAAAGGAAGATAAAAAGAAAAGAAAAGATGGTGTTTGAATCAAAGTGTGGTGGGGACACATTCTAGGCCACAGCCAGTGCAAAGACCCTGGGGCAGGAGCTGCCTGTGTGAGAAGCTGAGAGGCAGAGGAGTGAGCAGGGAAGAGGGTCTCAAGAAGAAAATGAGGTCAGCAGGGCTCAGGGGACCTGCCTGAAGGCCCTTGCCAGCTATCCATCCGATTCATTTGGGCCTCACAGAATCTCAGGAGGTCAAGGTCAGAGGACAAAAGACTCACAGAGATCAACAGATTGGCTTGAAGGCACACGGCTCCTCGTGGGAGGTCTGGGGATCAGATGTGGCTTCTTCTCCAGCTGGTGGCCCTGGGGTTGAGAGTTACTACACCATTTGACGCCCCCTCCCCGGCGGGACACGAGGATGCCGGGTCCCCCACTTCCTCCAACACGTGCGAGTTTCCACTCTGTGAGGGTCGTCGTCCTGGTGGGTGTGAGGCGGGACCTCGTGGTGGCTTTGATTTGCATTCCCCTGAAGGCTCATGATGTTGTACATCTTTTCACGGGCTTGGTGGACTCTCAAGGCCACATGGCGCCTGGTCCCATCTAGATAAAACATGGGCAACAGTCCATGTGGTTGTCGGGGCCTGGGGAGAGGGCTCGGGTGTGACCGCTGATGGGGACAGGGCTTCCACTGGGGGAGATGATGGTGATCTGGAACTAGAGGGTGGTGTTAGTGCACAGTACTGAGTGGACTGAATGTCACTGAACTATACGCTTCACAGCGGTTACAATGATGCATTTTACATTGGATGTGTTTTACCACAATAAGAATAAAAGCAATGAGGCCAAGGTGGGAGGAGAGCTTGACCCTAGGCGTACGAGACTAGTTTGGGCAACATAGCAAGACCCTGTCTCTACAACAAAAATTAAAAAATTAGCCAGGTGTGGTGGCACACACCTGTAGTGCTAGCTACTTGTGAGGCTGAGGCTAGAGGATTGCTTGAACCCAGGAGGTCGAGGCTGCGGTGAGCCGTGAGCATGACACAACACTCCAGCCAGGGTGCCAGAGTGAGATCCCGACTAAAATAAAATAAAATAAATAAAATAAAAGCAACAAACTGCCACAGTCCGTTGGGAAGGGGTTGCCTAATTACAATTTTATCATGTCACAACCTGCTCCTTTTTGCTGGACTTTGGCATGTTTAGGGACAGGCTTGGAGTCTTGCTATGAGTTTCGGGAATTTACCTTAAGAAAACTGTCCTGGAAAGGTCACCAGGGCTTTCTCCATATGCCGTGGCAGATGTCAGAGCCAGTGGGGACAATTTCCCGATTGCTGCCCCCCCTCGGCAACACTGAGCCTGGGTGTCCACGCCCGTGTCTGAGGTCACCCCAAACTCGCCCAGCACCCAATTAAATCAACGCCCAGCCCCCGTGGAAGCTGGGAGAACGTGAACTAATAACAATAAAGCGTTCCATGGGTACTTTTACAGACACAGTTGGACCATATTTCAGGCAGTTTTATGGGCAAGTGCTATTCTGAGCGCTCCCCTGTTCCCAGATTGCATGTGAAACATCTGTGGGCCGAACATGTGGGGTGGCTTGGAGCTCCCAGCTCCTGGACATAAATCCTAACTGTCCCAAGACCCTGGCGAGGCTGGCGCAGACCCCAGAGCACTATCCTGGAGGGTTAGGGGTGTTTAAGACAGGGGCATTGCCGGAGGGGAGGATTTGAGGACAGAGAGGCAGTAAGGAGGTGGGGAGGCTAGGGAGGCAGTGATTCCACCTGCTCCAGGGACCCCCCTTCTTTCCCTTGAGGGGCTGTTGTTGACCACGCCCAGCTCTTCCCTGCCTAATTTAGGGTAGGCTTGTCCCAAGTTAGCACAGGTGGGCTTCCCATCATCACCTTCCCTTCTAGGTCAGCTGCCCTCTCCCGTGGATGATCCAAGACCCTCGCTCTAGGCCCCTGCCTGCGGCTTCTCAGGGCTGCCGTTGCCCTGAGGGTAAAGATCGGTCTCGCCACTGTCTTCCAGGACCTGCCTAGCCTGGCTACCCAAGCCTCCGTCAGTGCCACCGGGTGCTCCTCTCCCCGGGGCTGCAGATGCAGGGGGGCTTGCGGCATTGCCCCCTCGTGCTGCAGGATGATTGCACATGCTTTTCCTCAGCCTGGAAAGCTCTTCCTGCCCTTGCCACCCACCCATCAGCTCATCATCCTCCAGCTCCTGCTCACCTGTCACCTCTCAGGACATCGCCCCTGACCGCCACACCAGGCTGGTTCTCTGGTGACGCCCTCCAACGCTGTGTGTCTCGTTCACTGGCACAATGCATTGGCCATCTAATGGGGTACGGAGCTCTGGGGCTCCATCCCCCTGCTGGTTCTCTCATTTGCGAAATCCACATCACATAGTAGACATTGAAAGTGCCAGACTGCTCACTCCCCCAGCATGCCTTACAGCTAGGGGTGGCCCCATCCAACCAGTTCAGACCACAGTAGTCAAGGGGAACTCTACTGGAGTTCCAGGGGACAGATGCTTATGAGGGGACCCAAAAACCCCAGCATTTATTCATAAAAATCATGTATTTATTCCTTACATGTTTAAGGTTCAGTCACTTTCAAAGGACGCTTTCGCCACTGCTCAATGCAGGTTTTGAACTTGTCCATTTGAATGCCCTTTAGTGCTTCTGTCAGTTTCTGTTTCACCCCTTCCACATCGGCAAAATGTTTCCCTTTGAGGACTTTTTTTCGTCAGGGAAACAAAAGTTGCCCAGTGTGAGGAGAATAGGGAGGGTGGGGTCCAGGGGTCATGCTGTTTGGGGTCAAAAACTGCTGAACACTCAGCATGGTGTGGGCAGGTGCACCTGTAAATCACCCATCATGAAATGAACACATACTTGAAAGAATCTCAAAAAAAAAAAAATTCACTGAGGCCAAACACAACCTCTCACAATAACACTGGCTGGTCCACGGGTACAGATGTGTTCCTAGAACACTCACCTGGCGGGGAAAGCCTGTGCTACAAGGGTCCCGCCCTCCAAAAGAGAATTCCAGATTTTGGGGTCCCCCTCACATGGGAAAGAGTTTTCTCCCAGTAGAGAGATTCCTGGGGTGACAGCCTTCCCTCGCATCCTTGTCTTGGATACTATTGCGGGAGGAGGCAGGGCCTAGAGATGCAGCCCGGATTTTGCAGTCACGAGTGTGTTTTGCGTTGCCATGAAGGAACACCTGAGGCTGGGTCACTACAGAAAAGAGGTTTATCTGGCTCACAGTTCCACGTGGCACCAGCATCTGCTTCTGGTGAGGTCTTGGGAAGCTTCCACGCAAGGCAAGGGGGCAGGCATGTCCCATGGCGAGAGGCGCCAGGCCCTTTAAACACCAGCCCTGGCATGAACTGACAGAGCAAGAACTCACTTGTGACCGTGAGGACAGCGCCAGGGGCCTCCTGTGTCTGCCCCATGACCCGCACGCTCCCCCCCCCACCACTGGAACCATACTCAACACGAGATTTAGAGGACAGACATCCAAACTACACCAATGAGGTTGACAAGTCATGAAACTGAAAATCAGCACCACACGCTGGGGATCAGAAGACAGGATGTCCGGGCTCCCAGGTGACATGGCGGGACCAAACCCAGAGTCCTCCTACCCACAGGCTCCCGCTGTTGTGGATAGTTAAGGCTGTGATGGCATGGGCCACGCTGGTCGCTGGTCGGGTGTCCTGTCCATTCCCCCAGGAGTTACGGAGCAAATGAGACTTCCCTGCCACCCCTCATTCTCTTGGGATCCTGCCTCCAGGGGCTTTGGGAGCTGAACGGGGCTTTGCTGGGAACTGGCCAGTCTACCCATTTTAAATAAATGAATAATCAATGGAGTGAATGAAAAATGTCCAGGGTGCAGTCGATGGGCACACTTGACAGAGGCAGCCTTGTGTCAGAACGTGCCACGGGATCCTGCCCACCTGGAATGTGGGTTTATGACCTGAAGCATTGTGGGAAAATCTGGATTGGAGCAGCTTCACAGCACCCTGGGAAGGTGTGGACAACTCTACCGTCCCTGAACTTTGTCCATGTCTTCCTCCATCTCCAGTCACTTCCCCTCTGCACATTCTTTGACATTGCGGTGGCACATTAACTGTGTTGGCTTTTTATATTTAACATGGTGTCATTCACATTTTTCAAGTTTCTGTAGGATCTCTCACATAGGCTGGTCAACATTTAATCCTATTTTGCTGTTTTGAAATTTGAGAATCATACTCTTTGAAAGGACATGATATGGATTTAATGTGCCCAATGAGCAGCCATTTTAACATTGCCTAAATCTCATGTCTTTCTAACAGTTCACTTAACTCACCCTCTAAGCATTAGTCTAGGACAGAACCTGTTTCTCAGAGGTAGCTATTGGTCATTGTTTCACAACCCCCTCCCCAGCTTGTTTTTGTACTAATTAGCTTTTCTATTTCCAGCATTTGGCTCCGCCCGTAAGACCCAGGTTAACCTAATCAATCCTTCATGACCTTCATGACACAGACCCACCCCCACCATGGCAGCAGTCATGTGATTGCCCATCCATCTGCCTGCTGTCTATCACCTGATGTTAGTGCCTGTGCTTACCTGCCCCTTTGTGATGACATGGAGTAGACCACCACCCAACCACTTTAATGAGCTTCCCTATCAAAGGGAAGAATTAAAAGGACTCAGCCATGGACAGCCAGCTACCATTGCCTTGCTAAGCTATGATGTGGCCGTGCACTCTTGGAGTTATGGCCGTTGCCATGTTTCCTGGCTTTGACCCCCTCCTCTAGCTTGCAGAGGTGAATCTCCTGTTTCTCTCTCTCTCTCAAATTGACTTTCTAAATAAACTATATTTCCTGATGTAACTTCTGTGCAATTCTTTTCATCTTTCTCGTGGCACCAAATCACACACCAGACACCCACACTCCAGCAGACCTGAACTAACACCCTTATTATAGAACAGGGGTCCTTAGTCTGCAGCCCAATTCCCACCTGCCATTTGTTTTTGTAAATAAAGCTTTACTGGAACAGAGGCGCACTCCTTGTTTCACATTGTCTGTGGCAGTGTATATATGTATATGCATATGGTCGGCAAAGTCAAAAGTATTTCCTATCTGGCCCTTTAAGGAAAAGCTTGCCAACTTCTATTCTAGAACATTTTGATATTTTCAGGGTATTGGCAATTAGTTTACCTGTCAGTAGACATCTCTGTACATTTGACTTTTAACTTTTAATGACATTTTTCCTCCATATAAAATCTTAGGGATGGAATTAGCAGAATGAAGAGAATCAACACTTCTTAAAAATTCATATTTTCCCATGTTTACACCAATTTGTGTAAAATTTACTAGGTTACCAAAAGTCAGCAGGTCTCTAATTTCATTGCAATCAAATAAGCACGGAGTATTAACGTTTAGAATGTCAGGGGTTAATATGGAATGTATAGAAATGAACTCGAGGGCTTCTTAAATTTCATCACTGTGAATATTTACTCACCAGATCTATATTTTGGCAGTGTTTTTACTCTCCTAAAAGTTCAATAATGAAGTTACAGTGAGGTCAGGCATGGTGGCTCATGCCTGTAATCTCAGTACTTTGGGAGGCTGAGGCAGGAGGATTGCTTGAGCCCAGAAGTTCGAGACCAGTCTGGGCAATGTAGCAAGAGCTTGTCTCTGTAAAAAAATAAAAATAAAAAATTTAGCTAGGCATGATGGTGCACACCCGTAGTCCCAGTTACTCAGGAGACTGAGGCGGTAGGATTGCCTGAGTCCTGGAGGTCGAGACTGCAGTGGGCTGGGATCATGCCACTGCACTCCAGCCTGGGCGACAGAGTGAGACTTCAACCCAATAATAATAAATAAAGTTACTGTGAATCTTTTTTAAAAGGGATCCCCAAACACCTCGACCTGTTGTAAAAAGCCACTTCCAAAGAGAGTTACTTCTCTAAGGGAATTCATCTCTGTGGGTGCAGTAGTTTCAAGGGGTAGCACCTCCTTGGATTCAGATAAGGTAGTTGAGGAAGGCTAAGGAGATTACAGGCTAGGAACCAGCACCCTTGCAAATGTGGGAATCTCCCCCCCCCACAACCTATTGAGATTCGCTGTCCTGGGAAACCCACAAAGAACGATACTAAGTGGACCTCACTCAGCCTTCAGGTCAGAGCCAGGGCGGGGGAACTGCGGTCTGCCGGCACCTCCTCTGAGATGCCTCTGGCAGGAGCAGCTGTGCTCTGCATTCCCATGGCCCTTCTGGAGCAGATAGACACCTTCGGAGAGGCTGACAGGTCTGTGGCCGCCGACCAAGATCCCCCGGGCAAAGGAGACGCAGCCTCTCACGGGTTTGTTTATGCTATTTCTCAAGGTGACCAGGAAGACATTGTGAAATGTCACTCAGCCCCAGGCCCTTCGCCTGCCTCAGCCTCATGGGGCACCAGCCCTGCCTGTTCTGAGACCAGGCCCAGGACCAAGGAAACCTTCTGGATGGGGAGGAATCATTACAATCCTTATAATCACTGCCAACAGGACACTCCATGCTCCAAGGGTCAGAACTCCCTTAGGGAGTTTTTGAAAAAGCCTTGGATTTTGTAGGGGAAGCCCTGCTCCGTGCAGTGGATCTCAGGTGGGACTCCCAGGGGCAGTCTGAGGTGCGGCAGGTGGAGACCCTCTGCCTGGCTGGACCCTCCAGCTTCTGTCTGGGCAACTCTGCCCTCTTCACAGCCCCCTCCCCTTCCCACCCCAGTTCCCCAGGTATCCCAAGTTCCTGTAGATGCCCAAGGGGTCCTCATGCTTCCACCACACGCAGGACACCCTCACCTGACCAGGTCTGACTCATCTGATAGCACAAGCATCCAATCAGATCACAGAGGCAGGAGTCGATTAATCGTGGCCCAGATTTCAGAGGCCACACCTGGGTTCGGATCCCAACCCTAGCACTCAGTGACTGCCTGATTCCAGGGCATTTTCGAACCTTCTCTGTCCACCTTCTAATCTGTAGAATGGAACTAATGAAACCAAACTGGCTGGGTTGCTGTGAAGACTGAAGGTGGTCTGTGTGAGTCAGGGAGGCCCAGATGTGAGAGACACATCCTCAGAAGGCTTTTTACAATTGTATTCTTGTTACGACTAAAGCATTTGCCTTGTAGAGGGAATCTGGTCAACATGCTTCCAGAAAGACCCTCAGAACGCTGCCCATGTTCTGCCTTTCCAAAGACAGTGGTGGGTGTCTCTCCTCTTGATCACCCGCAGGGACAACAACTCTTCATCTTTAGAAGGAGGTTCAAATTCTAGAATAGTCAGACATCTTTCAGAGCCAGTCCTGGCTACCCATGGACTTAACAAGCATGGTCTGTGTTCCAGGGGAGAAATGAAACAAGTTTCATGATTGGATTCTGTAATCCATGGGTGTACCTGAAAGCCTTTAGCATCAAATACTAATCAAATATTCAGGGTATCTTTGTGGGCTGAGATTTTCTACCTATTTCTTTATCTATTTAACATGTCTGCTAATCCTTTGTAGAAGGAGGATGAAATGGATGGATAGATGACAGATATAGATGGATAGGGAGATAGATATTAATAGATGCTAGAGAGATATGATAGATTGATAGGGAAACAAATGATAGGTAGATATGATAGATGGATAGAGAGATAGGGCTAGAAATGGAGAGAGAAGAGAGGTGCTAGATACATAGTGGAAAATTACTTGATGTTATCGGGGGCACTCACAACAGAAGAGCCTCATGAAAAGACTACTGACAATTACCTGTATGATGCAAAATGTGTCTAGAGCTATTGCTGAGGCCAAGCAGGGTGGTACATGCCTGCAATTCCAGCGTTTTAAGAAGCTAAGGTGGGCCGGGCTCGGTGGCTCAGCCTGTAAGCCTGCACCTTTGGAAGGCTGAGGTGAGTGGATTGCCTGAGCCCGCAGGTTCGAGACCCGCCTGGGCAGCGAGACCTCATCTCTACAATAAATCAAAAA
>NW_007248433.1:304794-307342 GCF_000164805.1 Carlito syrichta
ACTGCACTCCAGTCTGGGTGACCGAGTGAGACTCCAACTCAAAAAAAAAAAAAAAGAAGCTAAGGTGGGAGGATCACTTGTGGCCAGGAGTTTGAGACCAGCATGGGCAACATAGCCAGACCTCATCTCTACAAGAAATTTTAAAAATTAGCTGGGCGTGGCGGTACACCTGTAGTCCCAGCTATTCAGGAGGCTAAGGTGGGAGGATTGCTTGAGTCCAGGAATATAAGGCTGCAGAGAGACATGATGGTACCATTGCACTCCAGCCTGGGCAACAGAGCAAGACTCTCAACAACAAAAAAGCTATTGTTGAGGACATCCGCCCTCAGTTAAATGATCATAAATATGCACAATTATTATGTGTCAACCAAAAAAGAAATCAGAGCTAACAAAAAAGAAATCAGAGCTTTAGCTAAGGCTGAAAGTGGCAACTGAAACCCAGTCCTCTCGTTGCCAAATTAAGTAGTTAACCATTGGTGGACAGACTTAAGCCAGGACACAGTCACGAAGAACTGGCCATCCCGATTAGAAAGATGTGAGCCTATCTGCTTCAGTCACAGATGGGATATCTGGGGATACAGTGATGCCTGCTGTTCCCTGGTGCCAGTCGTCAAATGTGGTCTTACAACCCTCATGACCCCCCTGCCCGCCAGAGGGGGTCACAGGCCCCTAGAGGCAGGGGTCACCTCCTGCCTGTGTCCACAGAGGCGGCCCTTCCCAACCCTGGCCATGAGAGGCCTCCGTTCATTCCAACAGGCCTGGCCCAAACCCTCTCTCCATCCTCACCTAACTCCATCAGAAGATGGGACAATATTGGTCCTGGGAGAATTGACAGAACCTGTACATGTCCCACACATGCATGGCACTGCAGGTGCAGAGTGCTTGGAGTTCACGAGAGAAATGTCACCGTCATCATCATCATCGTCGTCGTCATCATCATCACCATCTCTAACTCCCACCACGCACCGTCCACGTGTCAGAAACTGAGCTGGGCGGTTTTGTACATTAACCCGCTTTGCCTCCCAACCCTGGGACCTAGAATAATTTACTCCCTTTGCTCAGAGGAGCAAACTAAGGCTCAGAGGAGAAAGCAGCTTGAGGCTGGGCCAGACAGGAGGTAGCAGAGGCAGCTCGTAGAGTCCAAGGTCTAAACCGTGACGATGTCGGTCTCTCTTGCCGTAGTAGCCGAATACCTTCTGGAAACCAACTAAAAACGTGCATGCGCTTAGGCACCAAAGCGTGATCTGCATGCCTGAGTGAGATTAGAAGATTTCACAGCTAATTTAGCCATGGACCATTGCTTGGGGTGATGCAGATCAGCTGTTCCCTGTGATCTCTTTTCAGATTGGCTGATGCTATGATGACCAGAGCTAAAGGCGTGGAGGCGGCCCTTCCCATGCTGCCCGTGGCCAAGGCAGCCAACAATTTTCTGATATCTGCTGTTATTAGCTGGAAAATGTGTCCTAATCTCTGTGAGTGAACGTTTCCAACTGAGATCATTATCACGGAACACATGGAGGTGGTGGGGGTGAACAGCCCAGCTTGCCCACACTCCCCTTCGGCGGTTTGTGTTTTCAGAGCTCAGCGCATGCAAGGTTTTGGGGAGGCTGAGTTTTGGGGAGGCTGGCTGGCTCTCCGTCTGTTTTCTGTTTCCATGGTTCAGCATTTGCTCTCTGTGGGAGAGGCCTGGGGTGTGGGGTGATGGGGTACAGGGTGACGCATCCCGGGCTGTGCACTGATCCCAGAGGCCAGTTCCCATGAGTAGACCAGCTCCTTGGGCCCTTGAGACCAGCCTCCTGGTGAAGATCCTAGGACAGTGACCATGAGGTTAAAAGGCCGGTGCACCAGGGTCTGTGTCCCCACCCCAGGAGGCCATGGTAAGTTCCCCATCCTAAAGCATTAATTCAGAGAGGCTTGCTGGAAGGGGGACCGTGTGTTCCCTGCTTTCTTTTTTTTTCTTTTAATTGTTTTATTTTAAAGATGTGGGTTACAATTCAGGGTTAGGTATACAAACGTTCCTTATGCAGGTACCCTTGTTAATGAGGTGTGCCCCCCTCCCCCAGCAGATTCCCACAACTGCCAAGTCCCCACCCCCCGTGCACCTGGCAGTTTCCTGCTACTGCCAATCCTTTTCTTATAGTATTACAATAATTGTTTAAGGTCTGCTTATGAGTGAGAACCTGTGATATGCAGTCCTTTGTTTCTGTGAAACATCACTCAGTATTATTATAGATTCTAAATCCCTCCAGGTTTCTCTGAAGTTCATGATTTGGTTCTTCTTTATGGCTGCATAATATTCTATTGTGTATATGTACCACATTTTTTTTTTTTTTTGAGTTGGAGTCTCACTCTGTCGCCCAGACTGGAGTGCAGTGGCTGCTCCCGGCCACCACAGCCTCGACCTGCTGGGCTCCGGCGATCCTTCCGCCTCAGCCTTCCAAGTAGCCAGAATTACAGGTGTGTGCCCGGCTGATTTTTTGATTTATTGTAGAGATGAGGTCTCGCTGCCAGGCGGGTCTCGAACCCGCGGGCTCAGGCAATCCACTCA
>NW_007248433.1:308021-349458 GCF_000164805.1 Carlito syrichta
TTCTTTGGCTTTGCAGAAGCTTGTCAGTTTGATGAGGTCTCACTTGTCTATCTTATCTCTATGGCATGGGCACTTGGGGTTTTAATCAGGAATTGATTGCCAGTTCCAATTTCCATAAGGATGTCTCCTGCATTTTCTAAGGTTCTTATAGTTTTTACATTTAGGTCTTTGATAGTTTTTACATTTAGGTCTTTGATCCATTTGGAGTTGATTTTTGTGTATGGTGTTAGGTAAGGGTCTTGTTTTAATCTTCTGCAGGCGGTCAGCCAGTTTTCCCAGCACCATTTACTGAATAGGTCTCCTCTCTCCAGAGGTTGGTGGCAGAAGTTTTTTCAAAGATAAGTTGGTTGAAAAATTGAGGTTTTGCTTCTGGAATCTCTATCCTTTTCCATTGGTCGATATGCCTGTTCTTGTACCAATACCAGATTGTTTTGATTATTGTAGCTTTATAATAAAGTTTAAAGTCTGAGAGTGTGATACCTCCCGGGTTTGTTTTTTTTTTCCTTGAGGATTGTTTTGGTTATTCGTGGTCGTTTATGTTTCCATATGAATTCCCGTATTGTCTTTTCCATGTCTGAGATGAATGCTGCTGGTAATTTAATCGGTATTGCATTAAATCTGTAAATTGCCTTGGGAAGAATGAACATCTTGACAATGTTGATTCTTCCAAGCCATGAGCATGGAATATTTTTCCATTTGTTTGTATCATCTTTGATTTCTTTGAGCAGTGTTTTGTAGTTTTTGTTGTAAAGGCCTTTCACATCTCTGGTTAGGAAGATGCCAAGGTATTTGAGTTTTTTTTGTATGTGACAATTGTGAGTGGGATTGTGCTTTTTATTTGGGTTTCTGTTTGTTTATTGTTGGTATATAGAAATGTGACTGTCTTTTGCATGTATATTTTATACCCTGAGACTTTGCCAAAGTTTTTTATCAGTGCAAGCAGGTTTTTGACAGATTCTCTTGGGTTTTCAAGGTATAGTATCATGTCATCTGCAAAGAGGGATAACTTGACTTCCTCTTTTCCTATTTGGATACTCCTGATCTCCTTATCTTGTCTGATTGCTCTAACTAGGACTTCCAAAACTATGTTGAAAAGGAGGGGTGAGAGTGGGCATCCTTGTCTTGTTCCAGTTTTCAGGGGAAATGGTTCCAATTTCTGTCTGTTTAGCAGGGGTTTCTCATAGATGGCTCTCAAAATAGTCAGTATTTCTCAAAATACTGACTATTTTGAGGTAAGTTCCATCTATGTCTAGATGTTTGAGGGTTTTTCTCAAGAAAGGATTGTTCCCCACTTTCAGGTGGGTTCTCAGAACCTCTAGAAAATGAAAGACAGACACATTCCATTTAGATTTAACATTTTTCATGTATTTATTTCTTTTTCTGAAATAGGGTCTTACTCTGTTGCCCAGGGTCTTACTTGGTTGGTACAATCATAGATCACCACAGCCTCAAACTCCTAGGCTGCAGCAATCCTCTTGCCTCAGCCTCCCAAGCAGCTGGGACTACAGGTGCGTGCTCCCATGCTGGGCTACATTTTTTTTTTTTGGTCAGAGTCTCATTCTGTCACCCAGGAGTGCAGTGGCACAATCATAGCTCACTGCATCCTCGACCTGCTGGACTTAAGCAATCCTCCCACCTAAGCCTTCCAAATGACTGGAACCACAGGTACATGCTGCCATGTTCATCTAAATTTTTAATTTATTGTAGAGACGAGATCTTACCCAGTTACCCAGGTTGGTATCAAGCCCCTAGGCTCAGGCAATCTTGTCACCTCTGCCTCCTAAAGTGCTGGGATTGGTCAGCTATGTTTTTTGTTTGATAGTTTTGTTCTGTTTTGTTTTGTTTTTGCAGAGACAGGTATCTTACTATGTTGCCCAAGCAAGTCTAGAACTTCTGACCTCAAGTGATCCTCTCACCTCAGCTTCCCAAAGTGCTGGGATGACAGGATTGAGCCACTGTGCCCAGTCTAATTTAAAAATTTTTAAACATTCCATTTACAATATCATATGTAAAAAATAGCTGTGTGTGTTGTGTGTGTGTGTGTGTGTGTGTGTGTGTGTATGTGTGTGTGTGTGTGTGTGTGTGTGTGTGCGTAAAGAGGTAGGTGAAGGTTGTTAGCTGGGATCGTGACTATTAATGAGAACTCATTCTCCACTGTCCTCTGGGGATGTGTGCATAGAAATCAGCATATAAAATGGGCTGCATTTCTGTGAATTTCAAAAGGCAATCTATGCTTAAGAAGATTGAGGAATGTATTTATGTATTTATTCCAAACATAGAAGTCATACCATCTGGGTGGTTAGCACAGCTAGACCACGTCTACATGCAGGAGATTCAGCTCTGATTCAGGTGGGCTCTAGCAAGGCATGGCTAGAGGGATGGCCCATCCAGCCAAGAGCCACTGTGACCCGCACGGGCACAGACTTCCTCTTCTTCGGGACTGGGTTTCTCATTGCAGAGAGCTGTCAGCACCTGAGTTCTTGAGAAAGATCAGTGTGGCTGATGAACTCTTTCTGGTGAGTTGTAAGCCATTTCTCAGTATCATCATACCACCTACACCTTGTGCTATTGCACACATCCATGCAACCTACCAGCTGCTCTTGTGGCTGGGCTCTGTCTTTCTTCGCAGGGCCCTTCCCTCCAGAAGTGAGAGCACCTATCTAGAGTCTTCTATGGATTTAGAGGGAAAAGGTCAATTTTCTGGGCTCTGCTGCTAGAGAGATGATCTCTCACCAAATCTCTCCTGTGTAACTGCTCTCTGAGGCTCATTACAGTGAGGGTCATGTCCACGGTCACATGGGAAGTTAGGAGTGGACCCTGCCCAGGGCACAGACTCCCTGTCCCTCAAGGACAGGCTCCCTCTCACCGTGACGTCAGCGTTCATGCATGCAGAGTCCTAAGACTGGAGGCTGTAAGGTGGACACTGTGGATAACTTGCCAAGTTGTCCAAATTTATTAATTTTTAAAAGGTGAAATCTTTTTTTAGTAATGAAAAATTATCAGCTGGGCTCGGTGGCTCAGCCTGTAATCCTGCGCTTTGAGAGGCTGAGGTGAGTGGATTGCCTGAGCTCGCAGGTTTGAGACCCGCCTGGGCAACTTGGCGAGACCTCATCTCTACAATAAATAAATAAAATAAATAAATAAAATAAAATAAATAAAAAAGAAAGAAAGAAAAAAGAAAAATTATCCTATTTCTAAAAACACTGGGTTTCCAAAAATGCATAACCTCAGTTCAATCCAATCCAACAAACGTGAATACAGGGGTAGCCTGTAAAATATCAAGCCTACACTCTTCAAAAATGCCAATGAAATGAAGACAGAGACAGGCTGAAGGATGTTCCAGATGGCAGGAGATGAAGGAGACATGGTGGCCAAACACAGTGTGGGACTCCGGTTGGAGCCTGGGTGGGAAGGTAGGAGCTGCTAGAAAGTCCAGGATCGGGACAGATTGTTGACATTTGAATGTGAACATTAGCTAAGAGCTAAGAGCATCTTGTAGGAGAAGATCCCTGTTCCCAGGAGGATGTTGATATGTTCAGAGGCAAAGGGACATGCCCTCCGCAAGGCCCCATCAAAGAGTTCAGCAAAATAAATAAACAGTGATGATGGCAATGGTGGTGAGTGATCTTGGTGATGGTGGTGATGGTGATGATAGCAATGGTGCCATCGACCATGGTGGTGGTGGTGGTGGTGGTGATGATGGTGACAGTGATGATGAGGTGATAATGGTGAGGATATGGTGATGGTGAGAGAGCTGGAGCTCTGAGCAGGTGCAGCCAGATGTTAGCAGCAGGTGAGTCTAGGGGACAGGGATGTGGCAAGTCATTGTAATACTTGGCAATTTTCTATAGACTCAAAACTTTTTTCAAAATAAAAATTTTCATGCAATTAAATAAGGTGGGAAAAATCAAACCAGGCATGCCAGACCAAGCATCTCTGTCCACCTGCCACCCGGGAAGCTGGGCATTATAGAGATGGCACCCATGGGCATTATAGAGATGGCACACATCAGGAAAAGGGCTCAGGGCACTGACAGGCTCCTACCATCCATTTCTTACCCCTGGTACCAGAGAATGTGACCTTATTTGGAAATAGGTTCTTTGTAGATGTGATTGAGTTTATATGAGGTTATGCTGGATTAAGGTAGGCCCTCATCCAATAGGAGTGTTGCCATTAGAAGAAGAAGGAAATCTGGGCCAGGCGAGGTGGTTTACGCCTACAATTTTAGCATTTTGGGAGGCCAAGGCGGGAGATCTGCTTGAGCCCAGGAGTTTGAGGCTAGTTTAGGCAACATAGTGAGAACTCATCAAAAAACAAAAAAAAATTAGCCAAGCACAGTGGTACACACTTGTAGTCCCAGTCACTTGGGAGGCTGAAGCAGAAGGATCACCTGAGCCTAGTAGGTTGAGGTTGCAGTGAGCCATATCATATCACTGTACTCCAACCTAGGCAGTGGAGTGAGACCCCAATTCAAAAAAAGAAAAGAGAGAAATCTGGGTACAGACGCACACAGAGGAAAGATGGCAGAGACTGCAGTGACGTATCTACAAGCCAAGAAACAGCAAGAACTGAGGTAATGCTGGAAGCTTCAGGAGGCTGGAGCACCTTCCTCGGTGCCTTCAGAGGGAGCCCAGGACTGCCTACACCTTGACCTCAGATGCCCGGCCTCCGGGTCAGCGAGAGCATCAGTTCTGTTGTTTTAAGCCCCCTGTGCTGGGGTCAATTCTTACTTCAGCCCCAGGACACCAATCCCAGTGCCAGAAGGAGCTGTCAGGATGTGCAAGAACAGAGGTCGGCCCACCCCCACAAGAGGTGGGTGGCATTGAGAGAGTCCACGGGCTGTTCCTGGCACCATTTGGGGACAACTGTATATGAGTTGCGAGGCCGTCCCCTAACCCGCCATCCACCCCAGTTCAAGAACTGTGTTGGAACAGAGGTCTTATAGGCCCCACAGGAAGGGAGATGAGAGTCAAATGTCGCTGCTTCTCCTCCTTGGGGGCACGTCACGTACATCAGAAGCGGGATTTCCCGACTGGAGTTCTCCCATGATTTGGCCTGGCCCTGCCTTGATAGACAGATGATACCTCCAGGGCCCTTGCCTGCAGGACAGGACAGGGAGGCTGCTGTGGCCTCCGTGAGAGCCTGAGTCAGAGACCTGATCAGATTAGCATGTGCAGCTGTCCAAATCGTGGTCCTGAAACCCGATGACCGGTGCTGCGAGAGGCCAGGGACAATACACAGAAGAGAACCCCTGTCTATGAAAACATTCGCGGGAGAGACAAAGGCGACTTTCTGTGTGAGGCCAGGCGGCCTGCGGGCCTTCCCTGGGAAGGGTGTGGGGGAGGAAGCAAGGGCAGGATGGAGGGGTGGGCGCCGCTGCGGGAGCCCAGACCCTCTCCCAACCACCACACAGCTGCGGGCCCTGGCCCCACCTGCCCCTGCATTTCGGGGTGTCTGATTCCTACCCGGGCAGGCCGTCTCAGTAAACAGATGTTAGACTGACTGTGAGCTTTGCAGTATGCATGTTCTTCCCAGTGAAACTGGCCAGTCCTGCGGGATCTGGAACTTTGGAAGTTTTCATTTGGGAGTAAACAAATGCTTTTGATTCTTCGCCCAAGGTATGCTGGAAACCAAAGCTTTGGTCCGCTGTCCAAGCGGAGAGCTCGCCTGCTTTTTGTATCACAGTAGTGGCTGTTTAGAGAAAGGTTCGGTAGTTAGACTTTCAAGTTATAGCCAGAAATTACACATAAACACACTGTCACGATGGCAACAATGAGTGCCAGATGCGGCCAGGTAGAGGGGTGGGGGCTTCTGCAGCTGCCCAAGATCCGAGGTTGGGCAGACAGAGTGATCCAAGCCACAGTGCAAACCATAGGTGCTCTAAAAGTGCACACCTGGACAGTGCAAATCAGACTCACCTACTTTATATTATAGGATGGAGCCCAGGCTTCAGCGTGTTCGTCATCCTTTAGAAAGAATCTTCTGCCGCTCACTGCCTCGTGGACACCTTGCAGCTGAGCCAGCTCCTCAGCAGCTACAATACACTGCAGAGTGAGGTTTTGTAGGGGCTGGAGGTGAAGATCCCCCTGACTTTTTTTTTTGTAAGTCTAAGTCTCACTCTGTCGCCCAGGCAGGAGTGCAGTGGCACTATCATGGCTTACTGTGGCCTCGCCTTGCTGGGCTCAAGCAATCCTCCTGTCTAAGCTTCCTGAGTAGCTGAGACTGCAGGAGTACACCATCGTGCCTGGCTAATTTTTTATTTTTGATAGAGACACAGGGTCTCGCTATGTTGCCCAGGTTGATCTTGAACTCCTAGGCTCAAGCCATCCTCCCGCCTCAGCCTCCCAAAGTGCTGGGATGACAGGTATAAGCCACCATCCCGAGTCCATTCTGACTTCTAAGTCACATGGTGACACAGATAACCAGGTCAGCTATCACAAGAGGAGTGAGATGGCACTCTTCCCTGAGCAGTCTGGCATTATGATACTATCATAGCCGATGACGGTTGACGTCACCCTGTCCCATGTGCCAGGTGGGCCTCTCAGTGGTTTACACCCACCATTCCATCTAACCTCTCCCCCAACATCTTGCCAGATGGGCACTATCTTTTCTCATTTTCCTGGTGTGCTGGCTGACTGCACAAGGCTAGGCAACATGAGCACGTCCCACAGAGAGAGGGAGAGGCACCGTGCCGGGGCTCACATTGCCCGGACCTCTGGGCAGGCTGATCTTCTGCTGGAATATTGTTCCCTCTTGAAGGTCTTTTCTGCCTCAGATGATAACAATCAGCTCTGTAGCGTCACACAGTATGGCTAATGTCTTCCTCATCCACTCAGCAAATATTTACTGAGTAGCTGTTCTGTTGGGCACCTGCAGGGATGTGTTTAGGCACTAGGTGTGAATCGGTGGACAAAAAGGACCAAGATCCCTGCTTAGTCTACTGGGAAAAGACAGAGAAGCACAAATTATAGAAAGTATAGATTAACTGGGCTTGGTGGCATGCACCTGTAACCTCAGTGCTTTGAGAAGGCTGAGGCAAGGAGGATCACTTGATGCCAGGAGTTCCAGACCAGCATGGGCATTATAGTGAGATCCCATCTCTACAAAAAATATAAAAATTCACCAGGTGTGGTGGGTGCACACCTGTAGTCAGTTACTTGGAAGGATGAGGTGGGAGCATTACCTGAGCCCTGGAGTTTGAGGTTGCAATGAGCTATGATTTCGTCATTGAGTTCCAGCCTGGGCAACAGAGCAAGACCCTCATCCCCCAAAATAAATTTTTTTTTAAAAAAAGAACATGCAGGCAACCCCTTCGGGTCCCCTCCCAATGTGGGATCTTTTCTGTCCTCTCAATAAATCCTGCTTTTCAAAAAATGCTAGAAAAAAATAGAACCTGGTGAGGTGTTGAGGAGTTGGGTAGAGTGTGTGTGTGGATTCATCACATACCAGCTCTATGCTGGAAGCCAAAGGTTAAGCATGAAAGAGACAAGAAGCTCGTGGCCATCTGCAGACAAGATGGTAGGGGCAGGAGGGCATGTCTGAGTCTGCTGGTAGGGAACCATGGAGGGTGCAACGACACACGTGCACGCACACACACTGTATCCCTGCCAGGTCTCTGGCACAACCATGGCTGTCGCCCCATGTCTGAAGGCCTGCCGAGGGCCAGCCCTCACAGAGTCTTCACAAGTGTTATCTTACACATCTCAGAACACCTCCATGAGGAAAAAACTGAGGCCCGGAGAGGCAAAGCAACCTGCCTTGGGCCCCACAGAGAGCTGGTGGTAAATGCAGCGTCTATACCCAGACCTGCCTCTGTCTCTAAACCAGCTCCCAGCCAGCACCCTATTCTGCACACACTTGAAGGCAGGAATAGATTGTTTCCTTCTTCTGTTTGCTGGGGACCCCACACCCAGCCTTGGGCAGATTAGATGCTCAATAAACAGCTGCAGAGTGAATGGATGCATCTAGCTAGTTCCCCATGGTCTGTGCTTTGTGTCCTGTCTGTAGTCGTTTGCCTCCCCTTCCCTCCTACATGGGCAGGATGGGAAGACACACAGCTAAAGGCACCCCAGGAATGCAGGTGTGGTCCAAATTCACCCTCCGGCTGCACATGCGCTGTCTTTCCTCAAAGCTGATAGCCTTGTCTTACCTGGCATGAGGCTCCAGGCTCTGGGGCAATGTGGCTCCTAAACCTCCTTCTCCTCGCCCCCCAGGATATAAGGGTGCTGGGTGACCTGCTGCCCAAACTCTTGGCCTGGCGGAAGACTGGGCCACCCTCCAAGTCAGGTGGCCTCTCTGTACTCCAGGAGGTGAGACAAACTCCAATCCCATGAGCGGCCCCTTGCAAGCCGCCTCTGGGTAGACAGGGTGGAGTGGCGAGGCCACGCATCCAAGCCTCCCCTTCCTCCTGCGTCTGAGGCTCTGCCCTGGTTGGCAGAGCAGGCTGAGGAAGACCTCTGTCCAGGAAGCCCTAACTTGGAAAAGCCCTATCAGGTGGGGTGGGGCGGACCATGGTTGAGGTCTTGCTGGGCTCTGAGTCCAGGAGTTGGAACCTTATCTGGAGCCTTTCCAAACCTTTTGCATTGGAGGATTTGCACTCACAGGCATCACCCTCTAGCCCTGCAGTGATACTTCTGGCACCGCTGCCCCCTGTCCTGGCCAGACACGGTGGGGTGGCTCCTTCACTTCGGCACCCAGGTGAATTCAGCTGCTCACGGAGCCCCGTGACTTCAAAGGGAAAGACAGAGACAAACAAGCCCAGCTAGTCCCAGAGGCTCCTTGTGTGAGTCCAGCCCCTGCAGACATGACCCCAACAGCATGGCCAGCTATCCACACAGGCTGTGGGGGAGGGAGACGGTGCCGGAGGCCCCCTGGAAATCAGGGCAGGCCAGGCTATGCTAGCAAGAAGGTGCGACCCCCAAGGGGCCCCCTTTGGTCCAGGAAATGGCCTCCAGAGGTCAGACCCAAGGGTGCAAGAGAGCCCTATTCTCAAGGCCTGCCAGCCACGGGGCCCCCCCCATGCCCCTACCCACTGTCAGAGTGAAAGGAATGTCAGAGGGACCCCACACATCCACACTCTGCAGGATGAATTCTCTGTGGCAAAAAAGCGATTGTGACAAGACCTGAGGGGCCTGTAGAACCACGGGCCCTGGAGACCTTCTGAGCAGATATCATGGAAAAGGATGCCCTGACTGCTGTGGCTTGTCCCCTGACCACACAGCCAGGATCTGCAGACCCAGGACTAGAAGGCGAACTTTTTATTCTGCTTATCTTTTTCATATACTACCTTCCGGAGGAAGAGCTAACTGGAGACAGGGTTATCATTCATTCATTTAGTTATCCATTCATTCATATATTCCACAATTATCATTCAGCCTTTTGGGGGCTAGACTCCAGATCAACCCTGGGAGACACAGAGAACAAGATAGAATTTATAGTCTGATAGAGAATACAGACAACAAACTAGCTATTATGATATAAGAAACCTATCTCGAGTGTCTACCCAAAAGAAATAAAAATAGGCTGGGCTCAGTGGCTCAGCCTGTAATGCCTGCACTTTGGGAGGCCGAGGCAGGTGGATTGCCTGAGCCCATGGGTTCAAGACCAGCCCAGCCAACTTGGTGAAACCTCATCTCTATGATAAATCAAAAATTAAACGGGCATGGTAGCACACACCTGTAGTTCTGTATCGCCGGGGCTCAGCAGGTTGTCACCGGGATGCCTGTGAGTGTGCCACCGCACTCCAGCCTGGGAGACAGAGTGAGACTCCAATACACACACAAAAAAGAAATGAAAACATGTATTCAAATGAAGTCTTATACATGAATGTCTACAGCAGCATGATTCATGAAGCCAAAAGATGGAAACCATCCAAGGATCTGTCAACAGATGATGACAAACAAAAATGCTCCATGTCATGGAATATTAGTCATGAAAAGGAATGAAGTACTGATTCATGCTACCTTGTGGACGAACCTCAAAAACATTATGCTAAATGAAAGAAACAGGCCCGTTGCAGTGGCTCAGTCCTGTAACCCTAGCACTTTGGGAGGGCAAGGCAAGAGGATTGCCTGAACTCAGGCATTCGAGACTAGCCTGGGCAACTTGGCAAGACCTCATCTCTACAAAAAATCAAAAAATTAGCTGGGAGTGGTAATGCAAGCCTGTAGTTCCAGCTACTTGGAAGGCTGAGGCAGAAGGACAGCCTGAACCCAGCAGGTCGAGGCTGTGGTGCCTGTGAGCATGCCACTGCACTAAAGCCTGGACAACAGAATGAGACTCCTCAGACTCAAAAAAAAAGAAAAGAAGAGAAAGAAAGAAAGAAACCGGGCATCAAGAACACAGTTACGAGTCCTCTGATACAAAATGTCCAGAACAGTTAAATCCATGGAGACAAAAAGCAAACTAGTTGTCGCAAGGGAACAGGGGAGGCAGACTTGGGGAGTGATTGTTGTAGGGACCTGAGATGGAAGGACTCGGAAGCCCGTGCTTTGGAGGAGAGTGGCCCAGGGGGCCACCTGCTGTGCATCCACCCGTGATGGGGGTCCGAAGTGAACTCCCTGCTTGGCACTTCTCAGGGTCTTGAGTCACCATGGCCACGTGTGCTCACTACCTTGGTGAACACATTCCCAAATCTTTTAGGCAAATTGACACTCCAGGAAAAGGAACCACACCTGGACCTTGGATCAGGTCAACTCCTGGTTCAGCTTCTCCCCTTTTCCCACCCCCACCATAAGCCAGAGCCCTGCCAAGCACCAGGGCAGTTGCATCTAGACTCTAGAGGGTAGCATGGAGAATCACCCTTGACCCTATGTTAGGACATTCAAGATGGCCCTGTCTGTGCTTCTTATTGGCAAGGACCTACCTGGCTGTGAAATTACTGGGGCTGCATCCAACACTCCATCACCCATAACATGAACCCCTGTTGTCACGTTCCTGCATTCTTTCCCACTGCGTATGTCAATGTCAGTATCAAACCACTTTTCTCTCGTCCTCTGATCTTTCCAAACACAATGCCAGGAAGATAATGGTATAAATAATTACTTGCATGTGCTCTGCTTTCTGGAGTTTGCTGACCACTTTCAAGGGTATCCTATGAGTTCTACCTTATCCGGCAAAACTACCATTTGTATTTCCATCTTGGGGAGGAGAGAAATGGTACGCAGTCACTACCTGCTATACCCCTGAGCCTTGGAGATACTAACCCTGCTGCTGAGTCCCAGGTTTGCCTTTTACTAGATGTGTGACCCTGGGCATATTGCTTGACCTCTCTGTTCTCCATTTTCCCCATCTGTAGAGTGGGAACAGTACCTTCCTCATGAGGTTTTGGCTGAGAATTTGACCCATTATTGTTGGGTGGAGGTGACACAGTGGCTCTGTGTTGAGTGGAGGTGACAGGATGACTCTGTGTTGAGTGGAGGTGATAGGGTGACTCTGTGTTGAGTGGAGGTGACCAGATTGCTCTGTTTGAGTGGAGGTGACAGGGTGGCTCTATGTTGAATAGAGGTGACAGAGTGACTCTGTTTTGGGTGGAGGTGACAGGGTGGCAGTGTTGGGTGGAGGTGACAAGGTGAATCTATGTTGAGTAGAGGTGACAGGATGGCTCTGTGTTGAGTAGAGGTGACAGGGTGACTCTATGTTGAGTGGAGGTGACAGGGTGACTCTTTGTTGGGTGGAGGTGACAGTGTGACTCTATGTTGGGTGGAGGTGACAGGGTGACTCTATGTTGGGTGGAGGTGACAGGGTGCCTTCTGTGTTGGGTGGAGGTGACAGTGGCTCTGCGTTGAGTGGAGGTGACAGGATGGCTCTATGTTGAGTAGAGGTAACAGGGTGACTCTATGTTGAGTGGAGGTGACAGGGTGGCTCTGTGTTGAGTAGAAGTGACGGGTGTCTCTGTGTTGGGTGGAGGTGACCGGGTGCTTCTGTGTTAAGTAAAGGTGACAGGGTAGCTCTGTGTTGAGTGGAGGTGACAGGTGGCTCTGTGTTGGGTGGAGGTGACAGTGTGGCTCTATGATGAGTAGAGGTGATAAGGTGGCTCTGTGTTGAGTAAAGGTGACAGGATAGTTCTGGGTTGAGTGGAGGTGACAACATGGCTCTGTGTTGAGTGGAGGTGACAGAGTGGCTCTAAGTTGAGTAGAGGTGACAAGGTGGCTCTATGTTGAGTACAGGTGACAAGGTAGCTCTGTGTTGTGTTGAGGTGACAGGGTGGATCTATGTTGAGTAGAAGTGACAGGGTGGCTCTGTGTTGAGTGGAGGTGACAGGATGGCTCTGTTGAGTGGAGGTGACAGGGTGGCTCTGTGTTGAGTGGAGGTGACGAGTGGCTCTGTTTTGGGTGGAGGTGACGGGGTGGCTCTATGTTGAATAGAGATGACAGGGTGGCTCTGTTTTGGGTGGAGGTGACAGGGTGGCTCTATGTTGAGTAGAGGTGACAGGGTGCCTCTGTGTTGGATGGAGGTGGCTGGGTGGCTCCATGTTGAGTGGAGGTGACCAGATTTCTCTGTTGAGTGGAGGTGACAAAGTGGCTCTAAGTTGAGTAGAGGTGACAGGGTGGCTCTGTGTTTGGTGGAGGTGACAGGGTGGCTCTGTGTTGAGTAGAGGTGACAGGGTGACTGTGTTGGGTGAGAGTGACAGGGTGACTCTGTGGTGGGTGAAGCTGATAGAGTGACTCTGTTGGGTGGAGATAACAGGAAGACTCTGTGTTGAGTAGAGGTGACAAGATGGCTCCGTGTTGGGTGAAGGTGACAGGGTGATTCTGTGTTGAGTGGAGGTAACAGGATGACTCTATGTTGGATGGCGGTTACAGAGTGGCTCTGTGTTGAGTGGAGGTGACAGGGTGGCTCTGTGTTGCTTGGAGGTGACCAGACGTCTCCTAACCCAAGGCTGACACCATGTCTGTGAGCAATGTCTCTTCCCATCAACAGCCACAGCTACAGGATCTGAGCTAGGTCTCCTGGCTCAACTGTCACATGATCCCCTGGCATGCTGGGGTTGCAGAAAAGGATAGAATTTTGCTTCAGGTAGGAGCATCCTACTTAACATGGACATGAGTAGTACTTCGTAGGGCTGGCACCAGGCTGAGTCCTCCGTGTTCATGATTGCATTTCTTTCCACAACAACTCTTGCAGAATTAGTGTCACAATCCTCATCTGATAGATAAGGGAACTGAAAACCAGAGAGGTGAAAAACTTGCCTGGATTGCCCAGCCAGGAAGGGAGGGCTGGAACTCAACTCCCAGGGAGAACATCCTAGCTTCCCCTCCTGCCCTCCGCAGTGGCCACACTGAAGGCTGAGCTCTCCAAGTCTCACCCTTCCTGGGGACACATCTCCATTTCATGGGTCAGGAGATGCTCACCCTGGAGCATGTCCGTGTTAAGTAGGATGTTCCTACCTGTCAGAAAGAACCCTCCTCAGACACCATCAACTTCTAGAACCCAGCCAGCCAAGGCCTGGAAGGGCTCCATGAATCCTGGGCACCACCAGACTCCTGAGAACCCTCAAACGACTGTTTCTCCCACCATCTTCCAATGGCTTAAGTGTCACCACCAGGGGACAAGGCAGGGGACTGAGGAAGCCCAAGTGTAAGAGAAGGAGGAATCAAGTACTGGAAGGAATCTTGGGGCCACTTCTCCCTTCTCCCTTTCTCACTGGGACGTCCAGTGAGAAAACCAAGAGTCAGACAGGTCCACAATCTCCCAATGGAATATACTAAGTCAATGGCAAAGTCCAGATGTGAATCCAGACTGACTTCTATGTTTCTTTCCAAGTTTCCAGCAGCTTCTCAGCCCACAATCTTCCATTGGTGACAGCATCTGGGGGCCTTGATGACATATTCGGAAGTTTATAAGGCTAAAAATACAGTAGTTAAAACTCACTTCAGTCTCTTTTCTTCTATTGGGTATATTTTAAAAATAAAATGAGAAGCCAGGCTCGGTGGCTCAGCCTGTAATCCCGCGCCTTTGGGAGGCTGAGGTGAGTGAATTGCCTGAGCCCGCGGGTTCGAGACCCACCTGGGTAACTTGGCGAGACCTCATCTCTACAATAAATCAAAATGAGCCAGGCATGGTAGCGCGCACCTGTAATTCCAGCTACTTAGAAGGCTGAGACAGAAGAATCACCTGAGCCCAGCAGGTTGAGGCTGCGGTGGCTGGGAGCGGCCACTGCACTCCAGTCTGGGTGACAGAGTAAGACTGCAACTCAAAAAAATAAAAAATAAATAAAATAAAATAAAATAAAACGAGAGACACCCACACAAGGCTCCCAGATGCAAACACCCACAGAAGCCAGGCATGCAATTTAAATTAACAAATTCAATCAGGTTTGAGGCAACAGGGAGTGGTAGAGACTGCAACACATTGAAAAGCACAGCCTTGTCCAAAGGGGGCAGCCACTGCTCACCTCCAGCTGATTGTTACCCTATAGAAATACCAGCTTCAGCCAAAACTTTAAATAAAATATCCCATTTTTAAGTGTCATGAGACAAGTCTTAAAAATTTAAACACATCTATAGACTGATTCAAGTCCCAAGCCACTGGTTATACCGTCTGCTGTAGAGTATTAAAATCTCTCAGGTAGTGATGTCACTATGCCTCTGAGCTGTCCCCACGAGGCCTTCTCTGCCAGGACCAAGAGGAGACGCATTCCAGTGGAAATGACAGCTGACATCAGTTGTTTGAAAGTGGACATGTCTGCACAACCAGCCACCCATCTTATATAAGTGGCCAACTCCGCTATTAGCAGCTAGACTTCAAAGTGGAACCAGGCAGCCGGCGGGAGGCTTGCACGGCGTCGCTGCTTCCAGCCTGTTATTAACAAGCGTTGGTTTACATGAGCTTCAAGTGCTGATAAGCGCATCTGAAGAGCGTCACTATAAACGCTCTGTGCAGTGGACAATTTATTAGACAGCCACGTCCAGCCCATTCGTCATGGACTATTAGGAGACTTTTCAGATGTTGTTTTTAAACCATCTTTTGAATTCCATTAGCCTTGAACTTCACGAGGTAATATTGGGGAGGCTGGACACTGAGGGTCACCTGGTAAGCAATGCGTTGATTTCCATCCAGACATTTGTACGGGCTTGTCCAGGCGAAGATGCCAGGGACGGTGGGGGAGATGGGGACACTTCTAGGCACCCTCCAGCCAGCTATGGGGCCTTGGGGACATCACCAGGCATCTACAGGCATCCGCCCCTTCTGCTGTGAGATCAGCACATCCAATGGGGCCTCTGCAAAAGTCTTCTGTCTAGGGTGACCAACACCCTGTTTCCTGGTTTTCTCACTGGAAGTCCCAGATCCCAGTGTGGTCAGTCATCCTGGATGTCATCCAGCCCTGGATGTCATCACGGCAGCCAAGTCAATGGCCATGAAAGCAGCCTTTCATTGTCAGAGGTTAGCCAAGAACATGGATGGTGTGGACGTGGCCCCATCACCTGAGACCCTCACCAGGGACTGTCCTTTGCACTGCACACCTGCGCAAAGCCCCAGAGCTCTCTTGAGGGAAGGTCATCATGGGTTCTTTTGTGGGAGAACAGTGCAGGGCTGCTTTGCTCTTGGCTGACTGTATTTTAATATTCATTTTCTGAGGGGCTTCACGTGTCCCAAGCCAGGCGAGGCTAGGGAATAGTTCCTGCATGCAATGCTAATCCTACACAGACAGGAATCCAGCCATCACCAAGTTGCTGGATCCATGATGAGACACTTTATGTTGTACTTTGTAACAAGTAGAAAAAGAATAAATAGGTCCAGTGTGGTGGCTCATGCCTATAATCCCAGGGCTTTGGGAGGCCAAGGCAGAAGGATCAATGGAGCCCAAGAGTTGGAGACTCATCGGGGCAATGCAATGAGACCCCATCTCTACAAAAATTAAAAAATTAGCCAGGTGTGGTACTGTGCACCTGTAGTCCCAGCTACTCAAGAGGCTGAGGTAGGAGGATTGCTTAAACCCAGAAGGTCAAGGCTGCAGTGATCTATGATCGCGTCCCTGTTCTCTGGCTTGGGCAACAGAGCAAGATCTTGTCTCAGAAAAGAAAAGAAAGAAAAATAAAAGAAGAGAAAAGTAAAGAAGATAAAGGAGTAAATCTGGTTTGAGTTCTCAGGACAACTCCCAGCCAGTGCCCAAGCTCCACCTGCGTGCATGAATCCCTGGGATTTTATTAAAATGCCAGGGTCTGAGTCTATGGGTTTAGGTAGACCTGAGATCCCACATCTCTAACAAGCACCAGGCGACATCACTGCTGCTGGCCAGGGGAGTGACATCACAGGGGCTAGTCCAGGGGGTGACATCACAGGTGCTGGTGCTGGGGGTGATGTCATGGGTGCTGGCCCAAGGAGGGGATATCACGGGTGCTGACTGGGGACCAGCTCTGGGTAGCCAAGTCCTGGGTGACTGACTCCCTGAGAGTGGCAACTGGCCCTCACTCAACTTTTATCAGAAGGAACAAACGAACCCTCAGAAGGAGTGAACGGGACAAGTGAGCAGACAGAGGAACAAGCGAGGAAGCCGTCCTCCCACACTGCGTCCCATGATGCCCGGCCTGACATTTCTCTTCCCGTTTCTGTCTCCTCCAGGCCCTCTCCATGGGGTCCGGTCTACACTTCTGAGAATGTTCTTGATTCATTGATGGATAATCAGCCAATGGATTGCCCAGTGTAGAACCCGATTGTGTCCAGTAAAGAAGAGGGAGCTAGCCAGGCTCAGTGGCTCAGCCTGTAATCCCACGCCTTTGGGAGGCTGAGGTGAGTGGATTGCCTGAGCCCGCGGGTTCGAGACCCACCTGGGCAGCGAGACCTCATCTCTACAATAAATCACAAAAATCAGCTGGGCGTGGTAGCGCATGCCTGTAATTCCGGCTACTTGGAAGGCTGAGGCGGAAGGATCGCCGGAGCCCAGCAGGCGAGGCTGCGGTGGCCAGGAGCGGCCACTGCACTCCAGTCTGGGCGACAGAGTGAGACTCCAACTCAAAAAAAAAAAGAAGAGGGAGCCAGCCCACTCCCTTGATCCTTCTTTCTGAGCCCACATGGCCAAATGAGCCCGAAGGTGACGATTCTCTTGTTCTTTCTCTTTCTCCACACGCACTCCAGCCTCCCTGGGGACTTGAGAACTCTGTGTTTCCAAGTTTCTTTTGTTCCAGTTATAAAAGCATTTAAACAATCAGAGATGTCATTAAGACACATATGAGGTTGAGCATCCAGTGTGGTTTATGAATAAGAAAGACCAAAAATAGCCTGCATGTCCAAAGAAGGGATAGTCAATGTCATTGGCCAGAATGTGTGCTACCATCAAAGCGCATATTTTTGCCTGTGAACAACAGTTCGGAAGAAACCCCCATGTGACAATAATTGTGAGTTCAGGTTTGCAAAGCTATAAGGAACACAATGCCGGTTTCAAAAGATAAAAATGTTCCTACGGAAAAGCTCAAGAGAAATTACATCAAAATCATAAGAAGAGATACTGAAGGTCAGGGAGCAAGACAGTCTCACACAGGGCTCCAGCGTCAGATTTCTGGGTTCACATGCAGCTCTGTTACCAGCTGGCATGTGGCACTGGGCAAGGCTCCAATCCTGTTGGTGCCTTAGTTTCCCCTCTGTGAAAATGGAAATGATCTACCCCCGACCTCCTAGGGCTGCAGGGATGGATCTGGTGAGGTGCTTAGACAGAGTTAAGGGGCTAGTGAGGGAGGGGCTGGAACCCCTCACGAGGCCAACAGTGGGGCTTGGGACACCCTTGTCCCACCCGAACCAGTCACTGTACACACACACACTAACGCAAACACACACAGACACACGCAGACACAAACACAAGCACACACAGACTCACACCGACACACATAGACACAAACACAAGCACACACAGACACAAATGCAAACACGCACAGACACACAAACAAACACACACAGAGACACTCGTGCACACACCCCCCCCAACCTCCTCAGACTCTGCCTGACTTCTGGTAGGAGAGGTCCTGTGCCCAACTGCCTCTCATCTGCTGTCCCTGCTGCAGGGACAGGCGGGCGGATGGACTACAGGGGAGTGCTTCCTTCACAGTGCACCCTGTGCCCCTGCCTTTCAGACCTGCCTCCTCCGGAGTCCAGCGCCCCTGGCTGTGTAAGCCCCAGGCTCAGGAACCCATGGGCCTGGCTTCACAAAGAGGGACCATGGGCCACACAGCTGAGACGTGAAACCATGCTCCCCTCTCTCCCATTCCGTCCCACCCCATAACCTTATATGAAGCTTTCATGCAAAAAGGGGGGAAAAAAAAGAAAAGCCAGGGGGCTTGATTCAGCTCTGCGTATGCACAAACACAGTGGGATTTTCTAAGTGACAGCACCTGTTAATTGTCCGGTTAGGTATGACCTATTAAACATTTACCGCCCATTTCCTGTACACGTCTGGTGAGGCCAGCAGGAAATTTAGAACAAATTAAACAGCAGCTGCAATCCCTCATGCTTTAATGGTCCCTCCACGATCCTATGCGGGATTGTGAAATATGAGGGGCAGATCTATTAGGGACAGGCTGGCTTCGTCAAGGAAGCGTCCGCCTCCCCGTGCTCCTGCCAGCCGGGCCCATAAAGTTAAATTGGCCAGGGAGTATCTCCTGTCCCTGCCCCCACCCACACCGCCCCATAGGCGAGGAGGCTCCCACACCCGCTCACCTCCTCGCCCGGCCCCCCGCCCCCTCCCAGCCGTTCCCACACGATTTCACATGTGGTCTGAGAGGGGCACTTCCTGCCGTTATAAAAAGCAAAACCAAGACCCCAGCAAAAACAGCCTGTGCGCAGAACACCCAAGTTGACAGTGTGAGAGCGAGGCCCTAATCCATTCCATATGACAAACAGCAGTGGCCCCGCGGGGGCAGGCCGACCCCTGAGGAGAATTCAGAGCCGTCCATCTAACCCCCACCACCACCCGCCAGCCGCCTCCGCCCCCGCCCTGCTCCCATCTCAAGTGGACCCTTCAAAACAGGAGAAAAATCTTCTTGGGAGCATGCCCCTAACTTGAGACTGGTGATGTTTGGGTTTAATAGCCTGCTACGCATTGTTCTTCCTCCACTTTGAAAATAAACTCTAGGAAGCATTAATGCAAATGCAATATAAACATGCTCGTTCCTAAATTTTCGGCTGTCCCTGGTGTGCTTGGGCTTGTTCCTTAAGGTTAGGGTCTAGCTTGATGTGAGAACCAGACGGATCTTTATACTGGAAGCTTTGCAGCCCTGGCCGTGTAAACAGACAGCTGTCCAGGAGATCTGAGGTATAAAAGGGCCCCAGAAATGTGGCCTCGAAGAATCGCTTCCATTGTCCTTCCCGGATCAGCAAAATGGACAAGGCCTGGTTGTGGAGGAGATGCAGCGGCAGCCGTTTTGATTTTAGGAACTAATGAAAGGAACAGATTCCCGACGTGGCATCCTCGATTCCAACCCTCTTTCCGGCAGCTAGCCTCTCGTGCTGAAAGATCACTGTTCCTGCCGGCAAATATTCCTCATTCATTCAGTCCCCACTGCAAGCCAGAAAACAGAACAATCCCCTCTCACAATTACCCACCCAGGATATAAGCCTCCACATGCTTATCAGCGACCACATCCGAAAGAGAACCTTTCTACTTCCTGTTTCCTACTTCCTGCTTCCTGCTTCCCCCAGTCCCATAAACCATTCTCCTTGAGAGGTGCTAAAAATGGAAAGGAGAAGATGAAAGCGTCAGCCGAAAGATTTATACCAGCCCGTAAAAGTCTCCTCGGGGCCCTGCAGACCACATTGTCACTTCTGCTTTAGCCGAATCTCTCCCTGGGCAGTGATCTGAATTTTGTCCATGATTCCGTTAAAACCTACGAGGCTAGCCATTTGTGGTTTGGTTGTGCTGGGTGACTTGACAAATTAGTATAGTAAATTTCGGGTGTCTTAAGTACTAAATTAGGTCATTTGTTTAATGAGCCAATCCCCTGCCCAGAGTTTGACCCCAGTCCACTAGGGTGAGTTCACATGGAGTTTCAGGGAGGGAGGTTGTGGTCCCTCATTTGTCTTATGCTTTAGAGAAACTGCTGGACACCGAATTCCAACCTAACATTGATGTGTTGGTGAAAATTAACAAAGGGAACTTTTTTGCCTGAGTCTCTCCTTTCCATTCTCCTCCAGTATCGTCGCCATGGTCATCCATCATCCTCACCACCAGCCCATTACCGAGCCCTGACTACATACGTCTTACTACGTGCTCGGCCTGTCATGTGAATCGTCTCACCTGGTCCTCCCAATAACCCCATCATTATCCTCATTTTCCAAGTGGAAAAATAGATCTTTAAAATGCTGGCTTTCCTGAGAGTATCACTCACTCACTCACTCACTCACTCACACTCGCTCACTCATTACATCTTTCAACAAATATGTATTAGGCATCCAATGGGTGCCAGGCACTGGGAATACAGAGTTGATTAAACCATGTTATTGTTTTCAAGGTCTCTGCCATTCAGTTGAGCAGAGTCATGCATATTAATAAATGTAATGCAATTCTATAGTTACCATAATTCAGGCCAAAGTACACCTGGGGCCAAGAAGACTAAGTTGCCAACTTTTGCTTTAAAGCATTCCCTGAATTATTCATGTGAATTCCACCTTTTCAATGATGTCCATCCACGAACTTGATAGCCACCCACAAACCCACACCTGTGTGCCTTCTCACAAGCAGTACCGCATACTCACAGTACTTCCCATGGGTACTCATGCGTGTGTCCAGCACAAAGGGAATTGGTGCTCCCTTGGAAACAAATTGACGTTCACTTTGAAAGAAAGAGGAAAGGCACTCTTCTTATTTCTATTTTACTCGAGATCTCCACACTTGGTAGCTTTTCATGTCTTGTTTGACCTACTCTGAACAGTTAAGGACGATGAATCATTCCAAGTCTGGCAAGGAATCAACCCACAACCCACCCTCCTGGACAGCAATATTTTATTCCTTTACAAAGAGCTCTTGAGCTAGCTAGCTGGGAGGAGTTACTCCCGAGAGGTGGTGAGCTCAGGACCTTTCCAGAAGCTCACGCTGCTCATTTGTGTGACAACGTTGTGTGAAAGTCCCAGTGATGTCACCCCACGGCAGTCTTCATAGATCCCCATCCAGTGCCAGGACGAAGCTCATTTTTCTTTTCTCTGCCTGAAACTCCACCGATGTGGTTGAGACACAATGTAGATCTAAGTGTTTAGGAAAAACAAGCACCATTGAACAACTGCTGTGGGTACTTAGACCATGGATGGTAACAATGCCAATGACATTTAGTTTAAACTTTTTGTACTTGGTGCAAGTATATAAAACAACAAATCTCACATGGGAGGGATGTGAAGAGGTGAGAGGTACATGCATACATACACATTGACATGCACCTTGGACATAATACATGAAGGTAGAGAGCCAACCATCCATGAACCAACAGGGGTCCGAAGGAGCCTCTGGTGCTGCCTAGCTTATGTTTTAGAGGCACTTTCCTGCCAGTTTCTACTGACAAGTTCCTTATCTGAACTCCCTACAGGGTGCCTATCACCCACTAGACTATAACTCAGTTGAGGGCAATACCATGTGGTTTCCTTATTTTAATTGGAATATTGCAAATACATCACCAAGTGCACAGCCATTCAGCACACAGCTTATGTAATGCTCACATATATAGAGGATGGTGTAACTCTCACCCAGCTTGGAATATAGAACTTTGTAGCATCCTAGAAGGCTCTCTGTAGCCTTTCCCAATGAACATCTCCCAAGAGTCACCACCAATCTGACCTCTCCACCATAGATGAGCGTTGTCTGCTCTCAACTTCATATAAACAGAAGCTCCTGTGGGTCTATCTTTACTCACATCAACTAATGGAATAATTCACCGTATTCTGCATCGTGGTGCTTCATTCTTTTTTAGTGCTATGAGTGTGGCCTAGTGCATGTATACCCTTCAGTCGGTTTGTCTATTCTACTCAGAAGGGCTCTTGGTCTTTTCTACTCTGGGGTTATTTTGAATAAGTTGCTATGAACATTCTTGTTGGTGGGTGTATTCTTCATTTCTCTGGGATCTTTGGGTTGGATCACAGGACGGGTGGATGTTTAGCAGTATAGATACTACCACATGGTTCCTCAAAGCATGACTGACATCTCACCAGCATCATGGGATGCTCAGTAGCTCTGCAAGCTCGCCATACTGGTCATTGTCATTCTTTTTCCTCATGGTCAATATCACAGGCAGGTAGTGGTCATCTCATTGTGGTTTCAATGTTTGTTTCCCTGGTGAATGATGACACTGAGTTCCTTTTCTCACACATGTTGTCCATGTGTGACTCCTGTGAAGCATATCTGTTCAAGCCTTCAACCTACTGGACTTTGCACCTTCTGTTTTACTGGTTTGTAGATTTCTTTTTCCTCTGAGAGATGTGTTGTTTATCTTTTCTGCTGCCTTGTTTTGCCTTTTCACTCTGTGAATGGCGTCTCTTGTTAAACAGAAGTTCTCATTTTAATGGTTACTAGTTTATACATCATCTCTATGGTTAATGTTTTATGCACTGTTTTTAGAAAAACTCTGTCTTCTAAATGACCATATGTATTGGTAACATATAATATTAAGTTATTCTTTTCTGCAGATGCGATGGTCATTTTGTGTGTCCACAGGGTGAGGCTACAGTGCCCGGTTATTCGATCACACACTAATTTGGGTATTGCTGTGAAAGTATCTGCAGGCGTGATGAAACCCCACAATCACTTGACTTTATGTAGGGAAGAGTATCCTGGCTCATCTACATGGGCTTGATTCAATCAGTTACACAACCTTAAAGAGCATAGCTGACATCCTCTGAGGAAACAAATACTGCCTGTGGACAACAGCTTCAGCTGTGCCTGGGGGTTTCAGCCTGTCCTTCCTGTTGATTCCGACTTGCCCACCAGCAGCCATCATCACTTGGCCAATTCCTTGCCGTAAATGTCTTTCTCTACCAGGCTATCCATTGAGCTGTCTATCTGCATCCACTGATGAATAGCTGATATAGATAGGTAGGTAGGTAGGTAAATAGATAGATGATTGATTGGTAGACAGATATATGCTATCAATAAGCAGAGATAGATAGAGATAACAGAGATAGATCAATAGAGGTAGATATGATTGATGATGCATAGACACATAGATACATAGATCACAGAGATAAGGAGATAACAGAGATAGATGTTGAATAGATGATAGATACTAGGGATAGATAATTGACTGATAGATGATGAAGCTAGAGAGATAAGAGAGATAAATGTCAGAGACAGATGAGTAGTAGATGATGATGATAGATATAGAGATAAGTATCTTACTGATTCTATTTCTCTTATTGACTCTGTTGATACATTAAAAAGAAAAAAGGTACATGAAGCATGCCTATAATGATCACGCTATTCACCCTAGTTCATCAACTGCTGTTTTTGCCATCTAGTCCCACGGTTCAAGCCCCGTGTGTTCTTTCTCCTTAATGCCTGCATGTCAACACTGGCTCAGCAGCCCAGGTGGCCTCTGTGTGAAACCCTTTTCCCACTCCCAGTGGCCCCTGCAGTGAGCAGAGCCTAGTGACTCCAGGCATCGGCCTGGGTGTGCTGTGTCCCTCGTGACCATGTGGTGTTTCTTCACGAGACACTTGGCTGCTCCAAACCCTTCCTCTACGGCCCGCAGCAGCTGTTTGTGGATTAACCAAGAACTGCACGTGAAATGCTGAGCACAGTGCCTCCTGCACACCCAACACTTGGTACAAGTCAGCTGTGGCTATCAGGGTGGCGTCAAATGTCAGTGAAGAGGTGTTGGCCAATTTGGTCATCCCTGGGGGGTGGTGCGGGCACTCCACAAGTGTGACTTCCTGGGGTGGGCTTCGCCAAACCTATGGCCATTGCCTGTGGTTTGCTTGTTCCCACCCATCCCTGCAAGGGTACTGGGGTTCAGTGTGCACCCTGTGCCCCCTTTCCCCTCTCTGCCTGGGAAGGCCCTTATTGAGGACAGTGTCCTCTCTCTGGGAGCATAATGGCCCCTTTGGAGCTGAAGGAGTGGAGAGAGACCGTGAGAAGTACCTCCTCTAGCCCCCCTCAGACACCCTCTCCTGCCCCCCAGGGCTGGATCGACAACACATCCTGGGATGCTTGCTCTGGCCCTCTGCTCTGCTTTTTGATTTCGGCGGGGAAGCCCCTGTCTGCCACCTCTCCCCGCTCCCCTGAACAAAAACACCATTCTCCGTGCTGAACTCTGCCCCATACAGGGGCGCCTGGCTTCCCCTGCCACAGCGGCCTGTCGGGTTTCGATTAGGCCAGGGAAACCCCGCAGGAAATGAGTCCAGGAAAGGCAGCTTGAGATTTTTTTTTTTAATTTCAAATACCAGATTTATTAATTTTTTTAAGCATCAGTGTCCCGGCCGTGCCAGGTCGAGGAGGAATGTGGGAAACATGTGGCTTCAGATCGTGGAGGGGCAGCTAGATCCTCTCACTGCCTCTGCTGAGAGTTCAAGGGTATCTCCAGGCCCCTTGGAAGAGGGGGTCTGCTTGCCACCAGGGTACAGACACCGGGATTCCTGCCGGACCGGGCCTCCGTGGCCCTCTCGAGCCTCCGCTCCTGCCCGACTGTGTGGCCACTGTATGGCCCCGACCTTGCTGACCCAGATTAAGGGTGTGTCATGACTGTTGAATGGGCCGATCACCTCCCTAAGCCTCAGTGTCCCCTTCTGCAGTAAACAGAATTTGAACAGAAAAGATCACTCAAGACCCTTCTAGCCACAGATGCCCTTGTTTCTGCCTGCGAGTAGGGACAGCATGAGTAGTGGGGGCCACAGCTGCCATGTTAGAATCTCAGCACCTCGTGCCAACTCCTGTGCCGTGATGTGAGCTGTGGAACTTTCTGGGGCCTCAGGTTTTCCCCCGAGAAAGCAGGAGTCGCAATAGGTGGTCCCATTCCACACCCGCCATTTCCAGTGCCTGCCAGGTGGTAACTCCCTCCCTCCCCGTATAATGAGGTGAGCACTGTCATGAGCACCATTCCACAGGTGAGGAAACTGAGGCAAGGACGTTAACTTGCCTTAGGTCACATACTAGTACATGGCTGAGTCAGTCAGGGTCCCAGCAGAGATGCAGGACCAGTAGGAGCTATTAAGAGATTTAGTGCCAGGATGGGCATCCCAGGGTAGGACCAGCCAGGTAAGTCCAGGGTCTGCAAGCGCTTGGCAGGAGGGGCAGAGCCGAGCTGCTGTCCATGGGTGGGCTCCCTCTTCCTCAGGGCAGTCTGGGTCTGGTTCTGAAGACCCCTCAGCTGACCACTGAGTGAAATGGCCCACCTCAGTGGCCAGGCAGGACTCAAGCCCGGTAGTCTGGCTCCAGAGTCTGTATCATTATTATTTAAAAATTGATAGATTGTTTGAAGAGCAGAATTAGGCTTACAGGAACGAAGCAGACAGTACAGAACATTCCCACACACCCTCTTCTCCCCCTGAGCACAGACATCTTGTACATTTGTTACAGTGATGAACCAATTTGGAGAGATTCTTATTCACGGGTTCATTCCTGGTGCTGGACACTTAGTGGGTCTGGCCAAATGTAATCGTGATGACATGTGTCCATGATTACAGCTTCATGCAGAGTCATTTTTCCAGCCCAACATGTCCTGCCCTTGAACCCTTTATGGCTCCCTCTCCCCTAACCCTGGAAACCACAGATGCTTTGATCTTTTTTTTTCAGTCAGAGTCTCACTCAGACATGCAAGCTAAAGTGCAGTGGCAGTCACGACTCACCACAGCCTCGACTTCCTGGGATCAGACAATCCTTCTGCTTCAGCCTCTCGAGTGACTGGGGCTACAGATGTGTGCCACCATTCCTGGCTTTTTTTTTTGTAGAGAAGGCTCACTTTGTTGCCCAGGCTAGTCTCGAACTCCTGGGTTCAAACAATACTCTCACCTCAGCCTCCCAAAGTACTGGGATGACAGGCCTGAGCCACCACCATGGTTGGCTATAGATCCTTTGACTATTTCCCTAGTCCTGCCTGCTCCAGAATGTCACCTACCTCAGGGATCCCAAGCCCGTGGGGTCCCTGGCCTGTTAGTCCAAAGCCTATGAGAAACTGGGCTGCACAGCAGGAGGCAAGCAGCAGGTGGGGGGGGCGAAGCTTCACGGGTGTTCAAAGCCACTCCCCATCGCTCACATTACCTGAGCTCTGTCTTCTGTCAGATCAGCAGCGGCATTAGATTCTCATAGGACCCTGCTGTGAACTGCACATGCAAGGGATCTAGGTTGTGGCTCCTTAAGAGAATCGAATACCTGATAATCTGAGGTGGAGCTGAGGCAGTGATGCTTGCCCTGGGGAGAGGCTGCAAATACAGTCGAACATGAACCGTGAGGTTTGTCTGCACAGAGACCACCATAAATCAATTGCTTGCAGACTCACTTATCAGTGAGTGGCAAATGAGCTGACATCCTTCAAATGCACTGGTGCATCTGGGGGCAGGCTGTAAGTCAGAATCCAACACTTATTTTCATCCACATGTGGTCCACCCATTATTTTATTTGCCAGTTCTGTCTGTACCTCTTTTTTTTTAAATGGTGAGTTGTATAATTATTTTGTTATATATTACAATGTAATAGTAATAGAAATAAAGTGCACAATAAATGTTATGCACTTGAATCATCCTGAAACCACCCCCACCCATGCCCTACCTCTCACCCTGGTCCATGGACTCCATCCCTGATGCCAAAAAGGTTGGGGACCACTAGTCTAATTGACACCATGCAGTCTATAGCCTTCCTGGGCCTGCTTCTTCGACTCAGCAGCATGTGTCTAAGGTTCCTCCGTGTCTTTCCATAGCCTGACAGCCCATTTCTTTCTGTCGCCAAATAACATCCCAGTCCCGGGATGCAGCACCATTTCTGTTTTCTTTTTCTTTTTCTTTTCTTTCTTTTTTTACTTTTGAGTCAGAGTCTCACTCTGTCACCTAGGCTGGAGTGCAGAGGCACACTCATGGCCACCAGAGCCTCGACCAGCTGGGCTCAGGCGATTCTTCCTCCTCGGCCTTCCAAGTAGCTGGAACCACAGGCGCATGCCACCACACCTGGCTAATTTTTTGATAAATTGTAGAGACGAGGTCTCACCAAGTTTCCCAGGTGGGTCTCAAACCCCTGGGCTCAGGCAAACCTCTCACCTCTGTCTTCCGCCATTTCTTTGTTCACCACTGACTGAAGGACGTCTCGGTCGCCTCTAAGTCTCAACAATTATGAATAAAGCTGCCACGAATGTCTCTGCGTGCAGGTGTTTGTGTGAATATGAGTTTTCAACTCCTTTGGGTAAATACCAAAAGTCCTGAGGGCTAGACCTCACGGCAAGAGTACGTTCCATTTTGTAAGAAGCTGTCAGGCCATCTTCGAGAGTGGTGGCATCCTTTTGTGTTCCCATGACTACACTACCTTTTGGTAACATCACCCTCATCCAGGTGTGGGAATCAGGTGAAGTGCAGAGCAGGGCAGGTATACGGCAGCACTCGATGCAGGTGTCACCATGTCCCTCTGTGGGAGTCTTCCCACATATCCTTCCCCTCCCAGGGGTGCCGGCAGGCAGAGGTGATGCCAGCCTCACCCTGGCACTGACCTCCCTGCTTAGGGCTGCAGGACCAGTGGAGTGCTCGCTGTGTAGGTGGAGCTGGCCCTTTTGGTGGGAACTCAGGTCATGGCCAGGTCAGCTCCTTGACCTCAGGCATCTGCATCCGGCTGGTCTCCTGATGGGAGGCTTCGGGGGCACAGGACAGAATCATGCCAAGCTGCTTGGGCAGGTATCACTTAGTTCTCATTTGCAACTAAAAGTGCTCAGGCCACCCAAGGCCAGAAAACAGGGCAGCCCCTCCCCAGATCCTCAGATGGGCCTCCTGCCACGGGCCATCGCTGTCGACCACAGTATAAGCCAGCCCGTGCTGGGTCTGAGACATGAGGAGCCCCCGTGAATCCCAGAAAGGAAAGCAGAACACATTAAAGTGAGGCCTGGAAACTGGGGATGCAGTTGAGGGGGGAATGCAGGGAATGAGACCTGGGAAACAGCAGCAGTGATGTCACTGGTGGTTCTCACTGTCACTTACTGTACACCTCACTAAGCATATCGCCAGCAGCATCTCGTGGGATCCTACAGACAGCTCCATGCCTGTGACTTGGGTACTATGAATGTCTCCTCGCTTTACGGATATGGAGCCTGAGGCTCAGAGGGGTGGATTGGCGTGCCTAAGGACACTCAGCTATGAAGTGCCAAAGTGGGGATTCCAACCCAGTTCCTTTGACTCCAGGTCTCCCAACCAAGTCCGTGAGCAACTACTGAGTGCCTACTGCATACTGAGTGCATTTAAATATTAACATACCAGCCCTTATTTGAGACTTAAAGCCCCTTTTTTTTTTAGTTGAGCTGGAGTCTCACTCTGTTGTCCAGGCTGGAGTGCAATGACATACTTACAGTCATCGCAGCCTCAACCTGCTGGGCTCAGATGATTTTTCCACCACAACCTTCCAAGTGGCTTGAGCCACAGGCATGTGCCATGATGCCTGGGTAGTTTTATTTATTTATTGTAGAGACGAGGCCTCACCATGCTTCCCAGGCTGGCTTCGACCCCGTGGACTAAGGCAATCCTCTGACCTCTGCCTCCCAAAGTGCTGGGCTTACAGGCAAGAGCCACTGCACCTACTGAGACTTAAGGCCCTTTGAGGTGGATGTCATGAGTCAACTGTGTCAGTATGGCCAACAAAGGAAGCCAGGGCAATGGAGACAGATTTGGTTACCAGCAGGCCCAACTACTTCTTCCTGGGAATGAGCATTTGACCTGAGTTGGGTACCCACCCCAGCCCTGCCATAGGCCAGCTTATTCTGCACTGGGTGAGTCAGCAAAATAGACATCACAAAGCCTCTTCTCCTTAGGCATCCAGAAGCTATCGACCAAGGGCCAGGCCTGGCAGAGAGACCCACCCGGAGACATCAGCTGCTACCATCTTTGCCCTGCCCCCTTTCCATCCTGGTCTCCTTGCTAGGGGGTCGGCGTTACCCTCTGGCCAGGACCTATGGGCCGCCCCTGCTGTTTCCCCAGGAGGAGCCCTTCTAACCTTCTTTTCAGAACACCAAACACTCTGTTTCCCTGGCCCAGAACCAGGTCTCAGGCTGAGAAAGATGGAGCTCATCCCAGTAACAGAAAACGATCCTATCATTTATTAAAACAAAAGCCCTTCGGGCAGACCGGCAGTGGGGTACACACAGGGCTGGACAGGGCGGGACTCACAGCCAGTCCAGCAGCTTCCAGGGTCCCAGCAGGTTCTATTTCGTGTAAACACAACTTAGTTTTCTAGCTAACTCATGAAAAGAGCTGGCCCGGTGTCCTGGTCGCCTCCCCGAGTGCCTCCCGGCCTGGCCCACCCTGCAGCCTCAGGGTGTGCTGACCCCCTTTTAAAGAGGTTCCAAATGGCCCCACATCTTGTCTTTCTCTAAAGACAAATGCAATTTGGGTGTCACGGGGCCTTTGTAGAGATGCGAAAGGATGATTTCACGAGGAGAAAACCCCTTCTTGACACCCCAACGTGGCTCCTGCCCTGAAGATGAAAGAGAAGAGAGGCAGGTTGGGAAATAGACAATCCCTGGAGTTGTCAGAGCTCAATTTGAATTTCATTCACACCAGACCCTGCTGGGGAGGGGGAGCAGAGCTCAGGGGTCTCTCTCTGAGGGGGGTGGGCTGAGCTCACAAGTGCTGAAGTGATAATCCCGCCCGCGGGCCGGGTCCAGGCTGGACATGCTGACCTCCCTGTCAAGACGCCAGGAGCAGATGGAGCAGTGTTGGCAGCCATAAAACGGCCGGCCCCACCAGGGACGCATAGGTCAACAGAAAGGATTGGCGCCATGCACGTCATAAAACCCCTCCAGGCCTGTCGTGTCCCGATAAATCTTGATTCTGTAACGGAACAACGCTGGGTTCCCAGCCTTGGGTTTCACAGGTGAGCTGCGGGCTGATGGATGGTTCGGGAGCCAGGAGTGGGGAGGGGACAGAGGAAATCTTATATGCCACAACACCCCCGGGTGCCTGGCAGGGGCAGGAAGCCCAGGCTGCAAGGGAACCCTAGACACTGGTCCATGCTGGCAGGCAACCAGGGCTTAATAAACACAGGCGGGTGTCCTTGCTCAGCTGGGCTCCTGGACTCCACTCCACCGTGGACACACATGGGGATGCCAGGAGGTTGAGGCCATGCCCAGCACACTGGCTTTGCCCGCCAAGTCCTACACTTGGGGAATTCATCTGTCCAGAGAGGGCGCCTGGGAGCCATCTGCCTTCTAGAGGGTGCCATCTTGCCAGCAGCAACTGTGTCGTTGACTGTCTACTATAAACACTTCAGATAAACAACAAAACTCACAGACTCCAAGGTCTTCTGGCAGCAGGTGACGAAAGTGAGGAAGCAGACCAGGTGGGAGAAGACACATCATGTGTGACGCTTGGCCCATGTTGCCAAGAGAACTTGGTGTACCTCAGGGACGTGGCCACAAAGGACACAGGCCCTGGTGGGTGCCAAGAGGTCATCGGGGCCTGGTGTGGTCAGATCGGGTTTGTTCTCTCAGTCAGGAGGTAGCAAGAAGTCATTCAAATGTAAACTAGGGCACTGGCCAACAAGACAGAGCCCCAGAAAGCCCACAGTGCCACCCAAGGCTTGACTTCGGTGGTGGGTGGAATGAGTACACATGACCCTCTGAGTCACTGAAGAGCTGGTGGTCAGGGTCACCTCCCATTGCCTAGGCTCAGGTGAGCAGCCCTTGACTGGGGTGGTTACATGCGATTTTCATGTGACAAGCTGTGGGTCTAGCTCTCTCTTCCTGACTCAAGTAGACAATCGGGAATGTGAGTGAAAGTGACTCATGTAGGGCTCACCTTGAAGGTCTCTGATTTAGAGACCTAGAAGCCGATGGTTTCAACAATCTCAGGAACCTGTCTTGTTCCCCCCCCTTACATCCCATGGGCATCCCATTTGGTCAAGGCTCTGGTGGGCTGGGACTGACAGACCAGGTTCCAATGGCTTAAAGGGAGCCCCTTCCATCAGCCCACGGGGGAGACTGTCCCAGGCTTGGGTGGTACCCAGGTCACTGTGCACAACCACGTTTGTATTAATCCATTCTGCATTACTATAAGGGCACACCTGGGATGGGGAAATTTATAGAGAAAAAGAGGTTTATGGAGGCTCACAGTCCTGCAGACGGTACAAGAAGCATTTGTCGGTGTCCGCTTTGGGGAGGTCTCGGGTAGTGCTTACTCACAGCGGAAGGTGGAGAGGGCACATGGCAAGAGCAGAAGTGAGAGAGAGAAAAGGAGGATCTAGGCTCTTTAAACACCAGCTCTCGTGTGAACCAGTAGAGTGAGGAGTCACCCATGACCATGGGGAGGCCGCCAAGCCCTTCATGAGGATCTGCCCACGACCCAGCACCTCCCACTCTGAATGCTCTGTGACCACCAAAGCATGAGACTGGGGTGCACGCGGCTCAGAAGAGGACTCAGCTGGGGTACAGGAAGTACGGCTCCTTCCCCCGCAGGAACCCTGCAGGGCAGGACAGCCTAGTGGTGGGCTCTGAATGTCCTGGCAGAATCCACCCCCAACACTGGGGACCACATTTCAACAGGAGGCTTGGAGGGACACTGCATCAGCACCTGATCTCGGTGTGTCCCAGGGCCACCCTCTGCCTCATTGCACTTTTGGAAAAAAAAAGTGAAAATATACGGCCGCTGCTCCCCCGTTCCCAGCCCTGGAGTTTGAAGGCCAAAAGTTCAGTGACTCCTAGTCCCACCACCCAGGTCACCACTCACCCTCTGTGTCTCTGTCTCCTTGTCTCTGAAAAAGGACCACTCCACTTCCTTATTACAGGTTGTGGCAGTGCTTCTGAGTGGGGCAGTTTCTGTGGAGAAGTTACTCAGAGAGTGGTGGCACGCTTTATGGTTGCTGTTATCTAGGAACTGAATTTGAGCTCTGGTCCCTCTCGGCTCCAGACAAATGGAAAAAGCACGAAGAGTGCCCCATTTTGACTCCTAAGGCCTCCCTTGAGGCCCCGTGTGCATTTTAACAGACTTCCAAAGCTATTCACGTGATGGAGAATGGGCTCAATCTGCCCAGAGTGGTACAAACAGCTTCTGAAAAAAACCCTTGAATTTTAGATTGGTGCATATAGTGTGATGCAATTTACATAAGCACACACACAAATATTCCATTATAAACATATATATGTATATCTCCATATGTGTACATATCTAGACATATATATCCATGTATCTTCATATGTATGCATATATACAAGGGGCAGACCCCCAAAAAAAGCAGAATTATCTTTTGGAGGGGAGGTTTCTTGTAGAACATTTGGAATTTGTTCCCCTAGATCAAACAGTCAACCAAAGTTTTTAATCTCGAAGTTTTGAGAAGGTTGCATCATGATTTGTGGAAGAAACGTCCCAAGTGGTGGCAAACAGGTGACTGGTTCTTCCGCCATGACAACGTGCCTGCCCACACCACATGAGTGTTCAGCAGTTTTTGACCCCAAACAGCATGATCCCTGTGCCCCACCCTCCCTATTCACCTGATCTTGCTCTGAGCAACTTTTTTTGTCTCCCCAGATTTCAAAAAAAAAAGAGTCCTGGAAAAGAAACATTTTGCCTATGTAGAAGAGGTGCAACAAAAAACAGCAGAAGCACCAAAGGCATCAAAATGGACAAGTTCAAAAACTGTTTTGAGCAGTGGAAAAAGCATCTTGATAGGTGTATTGCATCACATGAGGAGTACTTTGAAGGTGACTAGCATTTAAACATGTAAGAATAAATACACAATTTTTGGGTCCCCCTTATAGATATGTCCATATATATGCCTGTGACAATTAGCTACCACTAACAAAAGCTAGAAGGACACACTAGAGACCTCATAATTCTTGGGAAGAAGGAAGCTTGAAGTGGGGGTGGCACATTCTAAATTTCTTTCTTTTTTTTTTTTTGAGTCAGAGTCTCACTCCTTCACCCAGGCTGGAGTGCAGTGGTATGCACACTTACGGTCACCCCAGCGTCGACCTTCTGGGCTCCAGCAATCCTTCCGCCTCAACCTTGAGAATAGCTGGAACTACAGACACGCACTACCACTCCCAGCTATTTTTCATTTTATTGTAGAGACGAGGTCTCGCCAAGTTGCCCAGGCTGGTCTCGATCCCGTGGGCTCAGGCAATCCACTCTCCTCGGCCTCCCAAAGTGCTGGGATTACAGGCTGAGCCACCAAGTCCAGCCTCTAAATTTCTAAAGAGAAAGGTGATTAAGTGTGTTACTTTTGTAACTGGTGTTTCAGCCAAGGAAGTGAATTGAAATTGATTTCAACATTCAAGGTTTGACATGCAAGAGACCAGTAGGCTGTTCTTGAGTTACCTTGAGTCCCTGACAGCAATTCTGGCCAGTTCCTGCCAGGAAATTCAGGGCCCACCACAGGGCTGTCCTGCCCTGCAGGGTTCCCACTGGGGAGGGGACTGTATTTCCTCTCACCCAGCTGAGCCCTCCTCTAAGCCGTGTGCACCCAGCCTCACTCTTTGGTGCTGTTTCATACTAGTCACAGAACATCCAACTTTAAAGACTAAGATGAGGGAGCTTGCCCAAACCTTACAAAACGTATCAGGTATAAAGTGGTTTCTAGAAAACCACACTGTGATAAGAAATAAGGTTGAAGGGCTCCAAGATGTGAAATTTTTCCTAGAAGCCCAGTTGCTTTTCAAAAATCGGAAACCACCTAAATGTTGAGCATTGAGATATTGGCTACAGACATGCCAAAATGCATATTACAACAGAACATAACTTACACATGGAAAATAATTTTGTTAGAGAAGGGTTATTGACATGGGAAGCTGAAATATGCATTTTTGATTCATTATTTCAAAGTTGAAGGCCATTCCTCAGTAGCAAAAACCTTCTGGACAAAAATAGAGAAAAAAAATTTTAAAAACCAGGAGAATGCAAATACGACCTACTGTGGCCTGAATTGTGTGCCCCAACTCATATAAGCTGTGACCCCCAATGTGATGATGCTTGGAGATGGGACCTCTGGGAGGTCATTAGGTTTCGATGAGGTCATATAAGTGGGGCCGCCTGATAGGAATTAGTGTCCTTATAGGAAGAGGCACCAGATAGCTCTCTGTTCTTCTCTGTGCCATGTGAGGACACAGCAAAAGGCAGCTGTTAGTAAGCCAGGTGAGAGACCCCTCATCAGACCCAGCCCCACTGGCAGCCTGATCTTGGACTTCTCAGTCTCCAGAACTGTGAGAAACAAAAATCACTTGCTTAAGCCATCCTGTCTATGGCATTTTGTTATGACAGCCCAAGCCAACCAAGACACAGTCTGCCTCTACCTGATCCCAAGAAGACAGAGTCCCAATGCGTCCACACTGATCGGTATGAACTCAGGCAAATCATACACCCTTCTTGCAACTGGATTTCTATTCTCTGTGGATGCCCCAAACCTTAAGAGTTCATGAAGGCAGTTGTGAAAGTTAAAATATTTATAACTGCTTCAAAACAATTCTCACTTACAAGGAAGTTACATGTCTTTAATTAATATAATGGATCAGTGAATTCATTTTGGATGAATAAATTTCATTTTCTAGTAGACAAAAAACTTTCAAGTAGAGAGGTGTATCAAGGGAATGTCAGGTGCCATAACAAATAAGCCCTAAAATGAAAGTGACTTAGCACAATATAATTTTCTAACTCCACCATGTAAAGTCCAAATAAGTGTTCCTGTCTTAACAGGCAGCTCTCCTCCTGGAGGTAATTCTGTCTCGTGGCCTTCTAGGGCCTCAGAGTCTTCTGCATTTGGCTGGGAAATGGGAAAAGAAGAGGTCTCGCCAGGGAAATTTTCACAAATCATTGGCTAGACTCAGTCATGTGACCACACCTAATTGCAAGGAAGGCTGGAAAACAGAGACAATCTAGCAGCATTTCCAGAGAAAAAAATACAGAGGTAATTGATTGACTTGATGAGTGAGCAATGAGTCTCTGCCAGAGGAGGCAAAAGAGGTCACATGAAACAGCGCATTCATGGTATAACACTTGGCAAAGTATGAAACGGCACCATGGAAGGGATGTTGGTTGCTACATCCTGTGAGTCTGCAATTTAGGACTCACCGCTCAGCTCCCAGATGATGGGCAAGGGTGGTCATTAAAATGATGGCACTTGCAAAGCCAGCTACACCACACCTGTCTCACGGGTGCTCAGAAAATGCCTCATAATGCAGCAAACATTCCAGCAGCCTGACCGTCCCCTGGGACACTTGGACCAAGCCTTAGGCTGCGTGCCCAGAAGTCCACACAGATAAGAAGCTGAAGAAGCTGTGTCCAGGTGGCCATCACCCCTGGGCCCCCAGAGTGTCCCAGGCACCACCTGCATGCTCTGCGGTCAGGCCAGCACCTTCCACTTTCAACTCCTGGGTCACTGGCTCGGAGCTGGGAGCACAGAGGCCGCCGAGACGTCCCTGACTTCAAGGGGACAGTGCCTGGGGGAGGGGAAGGCAGAACCAGTGTGGTTGAGACCCCGGGAAAGCCCCTTTCCCTCAGCATGCCAGTGTCCTTATCTGTTGGCCTAGCCTATCTCCTGCCTCCTCCTTATCCCACTGCACCCACCAGTCCTGCGCTTCAGGCAGAGTGACCCTGTTTTCTCACCACTCCACATTTCTGCAGACACTGCTTACCTGTCTGAAGCACCTACCCCCCTTCCCTTCTTCCCTGGGCCTTGATTTCCACTGTTGCCTTCTGGGTCAATGCCAATGTATGCTGTGTTTTGCCTGATTTCCCATCCTTTCCTTTCTACTGGTTATCTTGGTCATAATTGCTGGTAGCTCCTCGGCCCCAACCCTTACCCTCTACTGGGCCTTAAGCCCTCTCCACCAGGTCACGCTCCCTTGCTCCAGCCAGAGAGGTTCCTCGGGCCTAGACACACACCCCACTCCGGGCTCACCATCACACCAGCAAGGAGCAGTCTGAGGGGCTCAGAGGCAGCAGTGACGGGAGCTGGGGGGTCATCAGGATCCAGGAAGGTGGAGCCACAGCTGGTGTGTCGTTCACAACTGTTACCTGAATGTGCACCAAGAGACAGAACTGCTTAGGGCTAGGGAACTGTAACGGTGACCAAAAGGTGCAGAGTTTTCTTTTGGAGACGATAAGAATGTTCTGGGTGATGGTTGCATGAATCAGTGAATATACTAAATGCCACTGAGCTGTACACATTAAATGTGTGCCTGGTATGTCATGCAAGTTATATCTCCATAAAGTTACAGGCCTGGGCCAGGCGTGGTAGCTCACACCCTCTCATCCCAGTCCTTTGGGAGGCTGAGGCAGGAGGATCACTTGAGGTTAGAAATTTGAGACCAGCCTGGACAACACAACGAGAACTTGTCTCTACAAAAAAAATTTAAAAACTAGCCAGGTGTGGTGGCGTATGTCTGCAGTCCCAGCTACCTGGAAAGCTGAGGTTTCGGAAGAACTGCTTGAGCCCAGGAGGTTGAAGCAACAGTGTGCAGTGATCACATCACTGCACTCCAGCCTGGGCAATGGAGCAAGACCCCATCTTGAAAACAATAAAAACAAAGCAGCATGTCAGGCCTCACCTGTGGAAGGTAGAACAGAGGCCAAGTGTCCCTGACTCAACTAGACATAAAAGTAAAGTGCCCAGCACAGTGCTGGCTTACTGCAAGCTCTCAATAAACAGAAACGAAAGAAAAAGGGATCATCACGATGCAGCATGACCTTGGGGAACGGTGTCGGGCCATGGTGGCGGGCCCTTTGGCTTCATGCTGAGCCATCCCAGGGTGCCTGGCACTCAGGAGATGCGGGCCTTCCAGGAGGGGTTGGGATTCCAGGTGGGGGCGTGGCCCGGGCTCTCTCTGCAGGGTAGTGCAGCAGTCTCCACCACAGGGCCAGGTGTGTCCACCCGTGTGCCCCTCGGCGGCAAGGCTGGAGACCCCGAGCCTGCAGGCAACGGCTCCTGGGCTGTCAGAGGAAGGAGCCAGGATCACGGATGGCAGGAGAAGGAGATGGAAGGTAGAACAGAGGCCAAGTGTCCCTGACTCAACTAGACATGAAAGTAAAGTGCCCAGCACAGTGTTGGCAGGAGAAGGAGATGCTATCAGGCTGCTGAGCACATGCATTTCCCGGGACACCGTGGACAGGAGGTCTCCTCCCTCATGGGCCTTGAGAAAGGGCGTCCTCCGGTTCCTAGGAGCCTGAGATACCTCCATGGGTGTAAATCAGAGCTCACCTGCACCAGCGCGATCTGAGGTCACAGGAGCATGTTGCTAAGGACGGCACTGTCCCCTCAGTCTGAAACACAGAACAGAGGTGTATGTGCCGGTGACATGCCGGGAGGAAAGGCTTGACTGCAGACGGACAACAGGTGAAGACGGCTTGGCCTGGGATCGAATCCAGCCTCTGTCACTCACCAACTCTGGGACCTGGGGCAAATTTCTTCATTTCTCTGACCTCAGTTTCTTTATCTGTGAAAGGGATATAAAAAGGGACCCCACACCACGTTGCCCATTGCTGGGGCAAAGCTCTAGGAAGGGAGCCTGACAGACAGCAGGGCCCTGCAGGAGCCACCGTGCTGTCCATCTTCTCACTGCTGTCATCTCAAGCACTGTGATGCCTTGAGAAAGAGGAACCTCTGTCCCATGGTACAGATGTGAACCCAGAGACCCAGAGCGTTGCTTGCATGACCAACAACCGCAGTACAAAACGCTAGCCCCTCCCTGAACTGCCTGAACTAGAATTCTAAACCCCAAGGTCTCTGTGACTTTTTGCGCTTTGTTCCCAGGCCTCCTGCAGGGCACTGGTGTGGCCATTTGCTGGCACGCCTGTGGCCCCTGCAGCAGAAACAAATGTCATCTTCCCCCCATCTGCCCATCCCGGGGGGTCGCAGCTTTGTTTCTGAAGGGGGCAGCCCTCCTCTGCGCCCCTTCCCGGCTGTCCCTTGAGCCCTGCCCCTCTGCCTCTGAGTCATGAAAAGTCCTTTCAGCCCTGGGAGCTGAGTGGACCACGGACAGCCCAGAGGTCAGAAACCCGAGCAGGGCACTAAGAAGGCTCGACTGCAGCTGGGGGCGGGGGGGTGCCTGATGGCTTTACCAGATGCGGCATGGGTAGGGGGAGCAGTCAGAGGCAGCCCCACTGCCACCCACAGATAACCCCTGACCCCAGCTTCCATGGTGGAGGCGGGGAGTCCGAGCCCTAGGGAGGCCTATAAATACTTGGGTGTCACCCCCAGGATTCCGGCCTCCTGCCTTGGAAAAGGCATTTAAACTTAAAAGACTTTGTTTGCTAAACCAGCAAAGAACTGTGCTCCTACATGGAGTTCTGAGGCCTCTGTCTGGTTTGTGCATGGTCCAGGCCCCGTGGCCAGGCAAGTCCACCCAGGGGACGGGCAGCAGGGTGATGCTGTGGGCACTGGGCACCATGTGCCCGGTTCGGGGTTGGGACACTCACTGCTCACAGTAGTGCCCTTTGCTTATGTGCATAACCCCTGGGGGGAGGCAAGACGATGGATTTTTTTGCACCAAGGGATTTTTTTTGCACCAAGGGGGTCTTTTTGCTGTTCAGGAGAAGAACCAAGTTTAGAGGAGAGGGTGGGGCTTTGTCTTCTATTTAGATCATGTAATCACATGCTTGAAAGTCAAGATGCAGAAAGGCATCTTCCTCACCTGCTATCACAGCCACCTGCCTAGAGTGCCATATGTAGAGACAGTGCAGGCTTAAAAGCATACCATCACATGCATGTAAGCAGGGAAGTGCACATCCTTAGATACACATAGTACACACACACACCACACACACACACACACACACACACACACACGCAGTCTGCGTTCTGAGAAGGGCACCTCCAGGCAATTTTGCCATTGTGGCCAGCCCAGAGCATCCTCACACACACCTGGACAGCCTGCCACATGCCTAGGATGTATGGGCCAGCCACCTCTCCCAGGTGACACACCTGAACAGCGTGTGACTCTACTGAACACAGCAAGCAGCTATAGCACAATGGTAAGCATTTGTGTATCAAAATGTAGAAGAGGGATGGTAAACATACAGGGTTACAATATTCTGGCACCACTGTCGTGTGGGCAGTCCGTCGTTGACCTACACGTCATTTTGTAGCAGATGACTGTATACACACACACACACACACACACACACACACACACACACACTCTCTCTCTCCCTACACACCTATGCACACTGCCTCGCACCTTAGTGCTTCACTTATCTATTCTGGTGATCACTGCGTGCTGGTATATAAAAAGCTCTCCATTCTTCTGTTAATTTTAGAGTCGCGGGGTACATAGGAGGATTTCCTACATAAGTAAGTCACATGCAGGTGGGGCTTGGGCTTCTAGCGGGCCCTCTCTCCCTCTGATAGTGGACCAGGTACCCAGTGTGTGGCCACGTGCTCCCCATCCCTTCTCCCTCCTCCCTTCCTCCTCCCTCTCGCCCTGCCTCCCCAAGCAGTGTCTAGCATCTGCCAGTCCCACCTTTGTGCTCATGGGATGAGTGGTCAGGGCCTGCTTATGAGTGAGAGCACCTGCGTGCTTTTCCGTGGCTGCACACTCTTCCCGTGAATGGTCACTTCATCTCCTATGCAGTTGATTCCCGTGGGCAGGTCTTTTATTCTAAACGTCGCCTTCCCATGGACTCATGAAAGAGGCAGTGTCCCCTGCCATGGCCGTCTGGGATTCCCGGTCACTCTCGGGTCTCATTCTTCCTTTCTCCTCCCCTTTTCTGGGGTCCGCCTCCCGCCTGAGGCCCTGTTCACCCCTGGGTGGGGCCCGAGGGCCTGCCGCATCTCTGGCAGCTCTCCTTTTGCCGAAGTTGAGGTCCTGCCCTGCAGGACGTTGAGGACGTTGAGGTCCTGCCCGACATTGAGGACTTTGCCCACAGCGGGTGCTCTGTCTACTGTGAAGGAATGCAGGAAGTGTGGAGTCTTGACAAGGGACTGCCCTATTGCTCCCTGCAGATGGGGTGGGAGGAGGGTGGCATTCAGATGTCGCCAGGGGCCCTGCACTTGGAGAGAGGGAGGGTCCGGCAGCAGAAGGCTGGGTGTCTGGAGGTGTGGGCTGGCTTCCTGACCCTGCTGTGCTCATTGGCTGTGTAGCCTGAGGCTTGATCTACTGCTTTCCCCTGTCCAACAGGTGATTAACAAGACACGGAGGCCTCCAGGGACAAAGCTCATGGAGTCCGGGACAGAGAGGCTTAGCAGTTCCATCCTGAGCGCAGAGGTCGGCCCCACCTGGGTCCACAAGTCAACCCGGCAGATACCATCCCTGTGAACCTAAGCCTAGGGACAATCATGACATTCCCTAACTCGGGGACTTGTTTTCGTGATTAGAAGAAAGTCAGCAGTGGATTCCCACCGCTGGATATCAACTGATGCATAGGAGTGCTCTGTGCATTTAGGCTTTTGCTGCTGCCATGGCAGTGGTGGTGGCCCTCCCAACACAACGTGCTCTTCTGCACAGATTTCCCCACGGCAGTTGTTCGAGACCCACAGCACTCCTGGAGCTCAGAGACTCAGCACAGCTGGCCAGGATTAGCACTCCCTCATCCCCGCAGGTACTTGCAAAGCCACTTCCTCCCCCGAGTCCCCACCTGTGTCCCTGAATTCTGGAACACACAGGATCCCTCCTTGCTGGGGAAATCCTGCCTGGAGGCAGAGGATTGAACTAAATGGCCTTTTTTTTTTTTTTTTTTTTTTTTATTTATTTATTTTTTTAAATTAATCAGTATTTTTATTATAGTTTTGTGGGGTACAGTTAAGGGTTAGGTGTACAATTACGTTTCATTCAGACACCCTGTTGATAAGAGGTGTTTTCCCAGCCCCAGACAGATATTTGCTACTGTTAATCCCCTCCCCCTCCCCCCCATAGTTTCCCAGTACCGTCTCATTTTCTTATAGTATTACATTGGATGTTCAAGGTCCATTATATGAGTGAGAACATGTGATATTCTGATCTTTGTTTCTGTGTGAGGTCACTCAGTATTATAGACTCTAGTTCCATCCAGGTTGCAGCGAAATTCATGATTTTGTTCTTTTTTATGGCTGCGTATTATTCCATCGTGTATATGTACCACATTTTTTTAATCCAATCCTCTTTTGATGGGCAGCATGGTTGTTTCCAGGTTCTTGCTATTGTGAACAATGCTGCGATAAACATACGTGTGCAGGTATCTTTTTTATAGAGTGATTTGTGTTCTTCAAGGTATATTCCCAGTACGGGGATTGCAGGGTCATATGGAAGGTCAATTTTTAGAGCTTTTAGGAATCTCCACTCTGCTTTCCACAGAGGTTGCACTAATTTACACTCCCACCAGCAGTGTAGAAGTGTTCCCTTTTCACCACACCCTCTCCATCGGCTGTAATTTTTTGAGTTGTTGATACTTG
>NW_007248433.1:349478-353024 GCF_000164805.1 Carlito syrichta
ATGTTCAAGGTCCATTATATGAGTGAGAACATGTGATATTCTGATCTTTGTTTCTGTGAGGTCACTCAGTATTATAGACTCTAGTTCCATCCAGGTTGCTGCAACCCCTAGTCCAACCCCAGCCCCGGGGGGATCTCAGGACCAGCCGGTGTGCACATGGGCCAATGAAATCAGTCATTCTTTCCGGAAATGCGAGGTTACTCAGCATTCTATAGCTCCCAGGGGCCATGTCAGATAAGGTTTGCCCCGGGCTCTCTTTCCCCTGAGGACTTGTGGAAGTTTCTGGGTCTGTTTGACATCAACCCATGTCCTCCTGGTCTACCACTGGCCTTCCATTGACCTTTGGATACCAGCGAGAGAAGACGTCATTTTTCCCCTCACCCACTGAACTCTCCCTGAAACGACAAAGTGACAGATGCCAGCGCGGTCCTTCCAGAAAGGCCTCCAGGCACCGCCGTTGCTGGGACTTAGGAAAAGCACCACACACACACACACACACACACACACACACACACACACACACACACATCCCCAGCAGCCCCCAGCCGGAATGGAGGGAAGCCCTCTGGAGAGGGGCTTCTCCCAGAGGGGCGGGAAGAATGGGCAGGAAGGCCGGGGGAGGGCGATAGGACGCCTGAGGAAGAGGAGGAAATGGCCAGCGGGGTCTAGACGTGTTATCTGCCCACGGGCACCCGCCCCCATTCATCCATCGTCCCGGGAGTGGACTTCCTGCCACGGGTTTTACGCCAATGACTTCACCCTCTTGCTATCTTGACAGCCCCGCTGCTGCCCGCCCGGCTCTCAGGAATTAGAGGCCAGATAACAAGTCTAGACAGCACAGAAGTTGTAGACGGATTATTCTCTGGGGGAGGGGGATGGCTGGCCACGGGCTTCAGGGACCCCAACACCAAATCCCTGGATGGTGTTCGGATTCCAAGCCTGGGATCTTGGCGCCCTCCCCGTGGCCCAGCTACCCGGAGACTGCAGACACAGAGGACAGCCGCCACAGGCCAATGGGCAGGTGGAAACTCCAAGCATCCTTCCCTCCTGTGGGGTTCAGGGAGCCCCTAGAATGGCCTCAGTAGGGCTGGAGGGAGACAAGGGCTGTGAAGGGGAACCCCCCCCCCACTGAGACATGTCCGGATCCAGAAGTGTAGAAAGGTACACAATATGTGAAGGAAGTCCATGGCAGAGCAGGACTCCTCCTGGGGTCACCAGGCCCAGGCTTGTGTCCCAGGATGGAGGGTTTCCAGGGAAACCCCATCAGGGCCCCGCCCCCTTCTCCCGACACCATTTTGAATCCAAAATTCACCTGCTGGTGTTCCAGCTGTCTGACCTCAGAATGCGACCTTATTAGGAAGTCAGGCCCATGAGGATCTAGCCAGGGTGAAGTCACACCCTAGTGGGACTGGCCACTAATCCAGCATGATAGGGTCCTCATGAAGAGGCCAAACCCAGCCAGGCAGGCCAGACTTGCCGGGAGCCCCTGTCCTGGGCCAGAGAGGGCGTGTGGCCACGAGCGTGGGCACTCCCAGAGCCTGAGTGGTCTGTGGAGCTCCTCAGGGGGGCCAGGATTCCACTGCCCTGTGGGCGGCCAGTCACTCGCACACCCTGCTTCAGTTTTCTCCATTATCTGTTCCCTTCCTCGATCCCCGACACCTCCCGAGAGCCCCTCCCAGACCTGCACTTAGACCCCGACTCTGGTCTTTGCAGGGTACGCAGACCAAGACAAGGGAGGGCTCTAACTCCCCAAAAACCAGCCAGAGGAGGGAACCAACCTTGGCTGCCCAAAGACAGGTTAACTCTGGGGCCTTCAGCGCTCCAGGGTTTCAGATGGACTCACTGTTCCCAGACCAAAACCCGCCTGGTGGGCTTCACAAAACTGGGTCCTCTCCTTCCTACCTCCCTCATAAGGGATCATGTTACCTGTCACTGGGCACTGGCCTGTCCTTCCTAAGGCTCACTGCCCATCTTTCATTCCACTGGACCTCAGGCCCCAGGCAGCTGGGTCTCTATGGTCACATCCCAGCCAATGGGTGTGCATGGGAGTGATGCCCAACGCGCAGGTGCAACCTCCAGGGAGGACACGTGCCTGAGTCCTTCCTCTACCCTGTGGCCAAAATGTAGATGCTGGGGATGCTGACACGGCTCCTCCTTCCTTCCCTCCTCCTCTTCCTCCCCTTCTCTGTCCTTCCTTTCTCCTCCCCCCTTCCTCCTCCTCATATCACTCCAGGGGTTGAGCTGGGCTGTGCAGTCTCACTCCAACTCTTCTGCCAGGGTCCATGGCGAGGCGTCTGGCCCTGGCACCTTTCATTGTTGTAGACAGCCCAAGACAGACTGCATTTACATTAATCCAGAAACAATAAGATGAGAGCAAGAAACAGAGATTGATCAAGACCTCAGGTGCATCCAGGGAGAGCATTCCAGGATGCAGCTTCGACCCAGCCCTGGGGCAGGAGGAGGTATCCATGAGGATGCAGGGGTGGGGTGCTTCTCACACTCTCTTTCTGCTCCTTCCAGCTCCACAGGGACCATTTATGCTCCCAGAGAGAGAAGACTGTCCTCAACAAGGGGTTCCCCGGGCAGAGAGGGGAAAGGGACACAAGGTGTTCACTGATCCCCGGCACCCTCGCTGGGCTGGGAGGGAACAAGCAAACTACAGGCAACAGCTGTAGGTTCAGTGAAGCCTACCCCAGAAACCCACACTTGTGGAGTGCCCGTACCACCTCCGGGGGTGACCAGAGTGGCCAACACCTCTTCACTGCCATTTGATGCCATCATGATGGCCATGGCTGACTTGCACCAAGTGTTTGGTGTGCAGCATGCACTGTGCTCAGCACCCCACATGCACCCCTCAGTTCATCCACACATGGTTGCTGCTGGTTGTGGGGCCTGGAGTTTCCTAAAATATGGGCGAGTCGGGCCTCCAATTGCCAGAAGTCTAATTGCCACCTTGACTTCACAGCTGCGAGGAAGTGTCCAGCACATCTGTGTGACATGAAGACGAGTCGTGAGGATAGGCCGGCCTCCAGACGCGGCGGGAACATGTGCTCTGCCCGGCCCATGGGGCTTTGACAGCGCACTCATTGAGTGCCCGGCAGAATGGTCTGTGTCCAGGGGATCCAAGACATCTGCTGTGAGCAGCTCCGGGCATGACCCTGCTGGAGGGTGGATGGTCCAGTGATTTCTCCCGCTGACCCGCGGGTACCATCGGGCCTGGGCGAGCACTGGAGGCTGCTGGAGACGACTGCCTGGGACCACTTCTCATCCTGGGGAGAATCATGGGTGGGGCCCACCCTGAGGCAGAGTCCTCTTGCCCTTGTTCTGACTCTGTGTCCTTGGGCCAGTCCTGAGCACAGCTTTTTTTTAAAATATATATTTTTTATTTTAAAATTGTGGGGAACAGTTAAGGGTTAGTTATACAAATATTGATTGTGCAGGTATCCTTGTTGATGAGGTGTGCCCCCCTTTCCCCAGACAGATATTGACTACTGCTTTTTTTTTTTTGAGTTGGAGTCTCACTCTGTCGCCCAGACTGGAGTGCAG
>NW_007248433.1:353044-404417 GCF_000164805.1 Carlito syrichta
CCAAGCTGGAACTACAGGCGCGTGCTACCACGCCTGGCTAATTTTTTGATTTATTGTAGAGATGAGGTCTCGCCAAGTTGCCCAGACGTGTCTCAAACCCGCGGGCTCAGGCAATCCACTCACCTCAGCCTCCCAAAGCGCGGGATTACAGGCTGAGCCACGTAGCCCAGTTTGACTACTGTTAATCCCACCTCCCTTCCCCTCCCTGTCCCCTCCCCCATAGTTTCCCACCACTGTCAATCCTTTTCTTAGAGTATTACGGTAGTTGTTCGAGGTCCACTTTGAGTGAGAACATGTGATGCTCAGATCTGTGTTTCTGTGAGAAATCACTCAGTATTATAAACTCTACTTCCATCCAGTTTGCTGAAGAATCAACACTGTGAAGATGTCCATCTTACCTAAGGCAATCTACAGATTTAATGTAATACCCATCAAATTACCAGCAACATTCTTCTCAGATCTAGAAAAAACAATACAGGAATTCATATGGAAACACAAATGACCAAGAGTAGCAGGAACAATCCTCAACATCAGAGCACAGCTTTAATGAGGCCATGTGACCTCTCTCTCCAGGTGACCGTGGGAGTCAGCGAAGGTGTGAGTGTGGGGTGGTGTCCGGCCGACATGTGTCCCATCAGTTCCATTCCTCCTTTCCCTTTGAGAGATATGAGAAGACACGCGTGGGCAGACTTAGGCCCGGGGGATGAACCTGGGCGTGGGGGTATGAGGGGCTGTGTCAGTGGAATGTGTAAGCGTGAGGTGAGGTGTGAGCGTGAGGTGGGATGTGAGTGTGAGGTATATGAGTGTGAGGTGAGTGTGAGTGTGAGGTGTCTGAGTGTGGGTGTGTGAGTGTGAGGCTGAGAAAACTATCTAGCAGTACCTATGGAGCCCAGCACATGCGTCCCCCACCTGGCCACCCTGCACCCAGGGACTGTGTTCACCAAGGGACATCCAGGAGTGTCCCAGTGTCTCTGTTCACACTCTGAGGCCTGGGAGCGCCCCATGCCCAAGAAGCAGATGGATGAGACAAGGGTGGTGTCCATGCCACAGGGTACGACAGAGAGTAAGCTGAGCCAAGCCCATGGGGACAGCAGCCAGGGAGAAACTGCTCAGGATCTGGCTGATGGGCCCGTCACTATGGACCTTTACAAAGGTCACAGCAGGCACAGACCTTTTCTGCGGCCACAGACAGGCACCAGCCAGCCTTGTGGGGGAGGGGGCTGGAAAGGGACCAGGGGTTTCTGGGAACAGAGGCCATGTCCTGTCTCTCCTTCTGGGAGCTCGCTGCTGGTGACACGTGTGGTCACTTTGTGACAATTCCTCTGCCCATAGCCTTAGAATTTGTGCGCTTTTCAGATGGTACCTTATACTTTAATAAAATGTTACTTTTTTTCTTGAGTCAGGTTCTTACTCTTGCTCAGGCTGGAGTGCAGTGGCATGATCATGGCTCACTGCATCCTCAACCTCCAAGGCTCAGGTGTTCCTCCTGTCTCAGACTCCTGAGTAGCTGGGACACATTCAGCTATTTTTTATTATTATTATTTTGTAGAAACAGGGTCCTGCTATGTTGCCCAGGTTGGTCTCAAAACTCCTGGGCTCAAGCAGTCCTCCTGCCTTGGCCTCCCAAAGTACTGAGATTACAGATGTGGGCCACCATGCTCAACCTAAAATACTTATTTTAGAAAATAAAATCTTAGAAATCTGGATGGGGGGTATGCTATTATCCACCATTATTTTTCCAGATGCTTGGTCTATTTCACAATTTTAAAAAATTAGATGTGAAGATATTTACTACCCAGAGAAGAAGTGTCCGAGCCATTCGTTGGAAATGTTTTATGATCCAGACACGGCAAGGGCCATGTGGAAATCCACTCATGAACCCTCATATCAACTTCTGAGCACATGAGGTCTGGCAATTAAGTTCACAAACTCATCCTAGAAAAAGTGCTCCACACCTCATTGCTGATTATCACTACAGCCACCTTCGAAGGTCTCCCCTTGGGAAGCAATATACCAATACCAGTGCCTAGTCCACCCGTGGAGATAATTTTGGAACTCTTTTTTCTGGAATGGCCATCAGAGCTGTCGTCGTCTTACCCTTGATGTCCTGAATCTCATCAAATGTCTTCCTTTCCATATTTCCTTTATCTTTAGGTAAAGAAAAAATTCATTGGGGACCAGATCAGGTGAGTACGGAGGGTGTTCCAATACAGTTACTTGTATAGTGCTGCTGACGTAAGCACATGAGGCAAGTTCACAAACTTAATGGTCAGACCAATAAATCACAGCTCTGATGACCATTCCAGAAAAGGAGTTCCAAAATTGCTTTGATGGGGTGGACTAGGCCCAGGTGCTGGTGCATAGCTTCCCGAGGGAAGTACTTCGAAGGTGACTGCAGTGATATTCAACAATGAGATACGTAGCACTTTTGCTAGGATGGTTCACAAACCTAATTGTCAGATCTCATACATTCTGGACCACGTTACTGAGGCTCGGCGGGCCGGGCAGCTGTCCGAGGCCACAAGGCTTGGTTTGCAGAGTCGGATGCAAGCGAGCGTCTGAGCCCTCTGCCCTGCCTCGGAGACAGGGGTGCATTGACATCCCCCCCAGCTCTCCTGGAAGGAGAAAAACGAGGAAGGAGGCAGCTCCCAGCTCACATGCGCTCACTCTCACACCAGGGCAGCAAGGGAGGCTCCGCTGGACAGCGTTCCGAGGTGGCTCTGGAGTTTTGGTGACAGACCAGGACGCCAGGGAGCTCTGATGCTACCGCGGACGGATTTGTTCTGGGTCCCAAGGCTTTTGGAGGCCACCTGGGAGGAGGAGGAGAGATTGGGTGGTTTCTGCAGGTGCCTGTGAGCCAAGGCTGGAAATAGAGGAGCTTTGCTCTGAGCAGCCACAGAACCCAGGGAGGAGGGGCAGCATCCACACAGATCCCTCTTGCCCCTCAGACAGGCGCCTGGGGAGTGAGAAGTGCACTCGGCATGTGTGGGGTCCCAGCGCATTCTTAATCGCACCCACACATCGCCTAAGCCATCTTCAGTCCCTCCCTGGCCCAGGATCCCCCAGAGGGTGCATTTCCAAACACCAGACCCAGATGGGCTTCCTGCGCAAAACACAACCTCACACACACGTGCACACACATGCATACATACATGCACACACACGTGAACACATACACACGTGTGCACACACACACAAAGGAACAAGGGTCTCAGGAGTCCTGGACAGGCCGCCAACCACAAATGTGAACCATCTACCCTACAATGATCCCGTGTGTTACCAGACTTCTCAGGAAGTGACACTGGACCAAGAACTCTGTTCCAGCAAGCTCCTGCCCTCCACCCACTGGACAGCGTTACCAAGATGTCACTTAGATGCCACGCAGCTCCCCCCTCAAGTGTACAGTTCAACAGGTCTCAGCACACTGAGAGGTGTGCAGCCTCTGCTGATTTCAGAACAACTGCAGTCCCTTTCAGGATATTTCATCACCCCCAAAAGAATCCCAGCTCTTCTTTGGCCATGGCACCTCACAACTTCACTCCCCAGCCCTGGCTACCACAAACCTGTATGAATGTGGTTACTCTGGACATTTCACATGAATCTATAAATGGAATCATGTGATGCATGGTTTTCCGTGTCTGGTCTCTTCCGCTGAAGGTCGTGTCTGTGCTGTTCACCATGCTGAAGCCTGTGCAAGGGCTCCATTCCTGCATGACTCATAGTCCACGGTGTGGACAGATTGTGTGTTGTGTGTCCATTGAGCCCAAGCTGGGCATTTGGGAGGTCTCCACTTTGGGCTTTCATGGATCACGCTTCTGTGGACATCCATGCACAGATCTTCATGCAGTCGCGCGTTTGTGTTTTTCTTGGGTATCTGCCATGAGCTATACATGATCTGCTGAACAAAAGATGCAAGGTGTGTCCTCAGGTGTGTGCCCGGGTCGAGCACCACAGGACATAGGAGGGGAGCATGGTGTTCTCGTGGCATCCCAGTGCACATTGTGTGGCAATACCCTGTGGACACTCGGGAAAGAAGTGATCTGATGAATGAATGAACCTGGGAACCTGGCCATGATGCTCAGATCATAGATGTTAGTGTGGGCTGACCCTGTCACCTTCTGTCAGCCTGGGAGGGATGCACTGCCTCAAGGAACTTTCCCGTGCTCTTCTGAGAGGCATGCAATGTGGTGTGGTGTGCGCTGCTCTTGTAGATCTTCATCCAGATGGGGTGCAGGAAGAGGAGAAGGCACATGGAGAGCTCACAAGGAGGACAAGGGCAAGTGTGGCCTCCTGCCCTCATGGTGGCCAGAAGATGAGCTCTGGACTGATCACATCGTGTTAAGACCATCCACGTTTCATCTGGGGCCATGTTTTACATGAGATGTGAACCATTTACCCCACAATGATCTTGTGTGCTACTGTAAACCTTAGAGCAGAGTTAGCAAAACCAGGGCTTTGACAGGAGCTTTTGTGTGGTGAGAATAAGACAATTGTCTAGTGATTCTCAGGCCTGCTTTCATGGTCACAAGGTGGCTGTTGCTGCTCCAGACATCGTATTCTTACTTTGTTCAAAGCAGTAAGATGAAGAAGGAGAGAGAACGTCTTCATGTGCTTGTAAGCACATAAAATATATTTTCTTCTAAGGTTTTAGACTTGCCTTTCATGTTGAACTTCTAGATGAACCGGGTATTTATTTTGTGTCGAGTATGAAGTAGGAATACCATTTCACATTTTGTCATAGACTTTTTTAAAACATTGACACAATTAATTTTGTGTGTGTGTATATGTGTGTGTGTGTATTTTTCTGTTTTCTCATTAATATGCTTCTAAAGTTAGTTTTGAAACCAAGGTACTTGTTCTGTGTTTCAGATATTTTAAGATGTTTTCAGAAAGGGGCTGGGAGATGGTGGGCTGCCCAGCAATACTCTGCAAAGCAATTTATCTGGGAATTCATGGAAGAGACACACGTGTTGGCACTGGTGACATTTTTCACACCTGGGATCTCAGCGGCCAGGCAGGGCAGACAGTGCCCCTGTCATGTGGATGAATGCAGCAGCTGAGGCTCATGGAGCAGGTCTTTTCGGTGCCTCTGGCACTCAGGGCGTGTACACCTTCCATGGACCCTGTTGGCTCTTCCTGCAAGTGTAGACACCTGGCCACTTCTCTCCAAGGATATTCCTGGAGCAGAAGAAAGACCTTTCGGGGCGCACTTCCTGACATTACCCATGGCCCTCCTGACACGGTCCTCCTGACACTGCTGGTGGCCTTTCTGACACTGCCTGCAGCCCTTCTGATACTGCCCACGCCCTCCTGACACTGCCTGTGCTCCTCCCAACACTACCCATGGCACTCCTGATGCTGCCCGTGGCCCTCCTTCCTCTTCAGCACCCAAAGGCATCCCAGAGGCCAGGTGGCCCCCACAGTCCAGCTCCATTTAGACTGGTTCACGGCGGATGTACAAAGCTCTGATTTCACCAATTCCCGGACACACGCCCCTGCTTCAGGAGAGCCCTCACTTCACAGCAGGCCTGGGTGTGGGCAGGCGAGATCCTTGTCACTTTTTAGACACATTCGGTCACTTATCAGTTGTGCCTTCAAAGCCCCGTATTTGGAAGCCAGATATTTTTCATAAATAAATGAGGTCAAAAGCCGATAAAAATCCATGCATCTGAATCAACGCGCGGTTTCTGGTTTGGCTTTCCAGCGGATATCTTGCGGCCCGGCGGGTCCCTTTGAAATAGTCACAACAACAGAAAGACTTGTTTTTCCATCAAACAAATGGAAACACTCGCATTAGGGCAAAAACAAATACCGTCTGCGGACTGGAGCTGCTCAGACAACCCAAGCATCTGTCGGATTCCGGGATACTCACAACTTCTCTGTGACCATCTGTGGGAAGAGGGGTCTTCACGTGATGCAGAAGCCAGGGGGCTATCTTGGGACTGAAAGGGTTTACAAGGAAGAACTCAGAGTGTGGAAAGAGTGGTTTCTGGAGCCAAAGAAATCTGGGTCAGAATCCTGGTGCAACTGCTGGTCTAGATAACTTCCTTCTTGGAACCTCAGTTTACCTGTCTGCCAAATAGGATAATAACAATTACTTTACAGGGGTTGACAGGACTCAATGACTTTTTTTTTTAATCAGTATTTTTATTATGATATTGTGGGGTTCAGTTAAGGGTTAGGTATACAAATATGCTTTGTTCAGGCACCCTTAGGACTCAATGACTTAAGTCACATGGTTAAGTCCTAACTTGGTGCCAGGTCTCCATATTGTCGATATTTTCATACCAGAAATTAATGAAATGTAAGTCCTTTTCAAACAACTCATCTTTAGCCTGTGCTATAGCGTTCTGTCTTATATTTGTTATTGCTGTGTCGTGCTACTTTCAGAACTAGCAGGTATTAACCAAGTCAGGCCCTGTGGGCGAGTCTCCTCTCTCCACCTGGATGACAAGGCCCCTCGGGACAGGAACCATGCCTGGCCCTCCTTCTGTGCCCAGACTGGAATTTCAGTAAGAATAACAGCTCATGGTCACCGAGCCTGGAGGAATGCTTACATGTGCCAGGTACTGCTCTGAGTACTTCCTACATAATAATTGCTCGTTTAATCCTCACCTCTTTTTGCCAGGGAGAGGGGGCACCATTATCACTCCCATTTTGCAGATCGACATCGAAGCTCAGAATGGCCCGTTGACATCGGCAGCTCCAATTCAGCTTGTATGTGACAGGGCCAGGGTCCACCCAAGACCGTCTGTGTTTCAGTTACCAGCGGGGGAGTGAGGAGTGGTTTCAGGGGCCAGGGGCCGGGAGTGACCACTGGAGCAGTCATGTTTGGGTGGAGCCAGGAGGCAAGTATAAAACAGGAGTAGGAATATAGCATGATGCAGTCACTGGAGAAAATGACTTGGCCGTTTCTCAAAAGGTGAAGCCTAGAGCAAGTGTACGACCCAGTATTTCCGCTCCTGAGTCTGCACCCAAGATAACTGAAAGCAGGTGTTCAAACAAAGACAAGTACATACATGCTCATAGCAGCCTTATTCATGATAGTCAGAGGTAGAAACGGGGCCCAAATGTCCATTAGCAGATGAATGGGCAAACACAAACATGGTCTGTCCACACAACGGAATATTATTCAGTCATGAAAAGGAGTTCAGTTCTTACACATGCTGCAACATGAGTAAACACTGAACACGTGCTAAGTCAAAGAAGTCAGAAACTGGCCGGGCGTGGTGGCTCAAATCTATAATCCCGGTCATTTGGGAGGCCGAGGTGAGGAGATTGCCCAAGCCCACTGGTTCGAGAACAGCCTGGGCAACTTGGCGGGACCTCATCTCCACAATACATCAAAAAATTAGCCAGGCATGGTAGCACGCACCTGTAATTCCAGCTACTTGGAAGGCTGAGGCAGAAGGATCAACCGAGCCCAGCAAGTCAATGCGGGAGTGGCCATGAGTGTGCCGCTGTACTCCAGCCTGACTGACAAAGTGAGACTCCAAGTGAAGGAAAAAAAAAGGCAGAAATTAAACACCACATATTCCATTGATTCCATTGATATGAAATTTTCAGAACAAGTCAGTCCACAGTGGCAGAAAACAGCTTAGTAGTTTCCAGGGCTGAAGAGAGAACAATGAAGAAAGATGGCCACTGGGTATGGGGTTTCCTTCTGGAGTGACAAGTATTTTTTGGAACTAGATAGAGGTGATGGCTGCACAACATACTGAAAGCACTAAATGCCACTGAGTTGTTCACTTTAAAATAATGTTTCTTTTTCCCCACACAAAGCCAGGCTACAGAGTCTAGAATGACTCCCTATATCTTCAAATGCACAGACATCTGTACACGACAACAAGAAATATGAAAAGTCAAGGAGGTGCAACACCACCAAAAGAGCTCAGTGATCTCCCAGTAGATGACCTCAAAGAAATGGAAATACATGAACAACCTGACAAAGAATTCAAAATAAGGAAAAACAGAGAAACAATAATTCCAAAAAATCAGGAAGACAATAAATAACGAAAATGCTTGATTTTATAGTATATAAACTTCATGTCAATAAAAAAATGAAGGAATATGAGAAGAGGTTGGTGTGTGTGTGTGTGTGTGTGTGTGTGTGTGTGTGTACCACAGAAGGAGAGCCCTGAGGAGTGTATCAATAGGCCAAGCCTTCTCTGAGCAGGAGCCCACATAGCCAGAGCAGAGCCAAGATGTCTGGAAGGAGCAAGGGGAAAGGTCCAAGCTTATTCTTGCTAGGTGTGGACTCCCTGGGCATGAGCATGGATCACACAGCCCTACCCAAAGACCAAGTGATGGGAAATGACTGCGAGACTTTGGTGACAGTACAATTCATATATGTATTTGCTCATTCGTGCAACTGGTATCAACTGAGCACCTATTACGTGCTGGCGGGAAAGCTGAGTGCCGAGGTATATCCCATGTTTGCCCTCGTAGAATGTATTCTGGAGACACACAGTGATTAAAGTCATCGCAAGTGGCCTGAGGCAGTAGAAGTTCCCACAGTGAATATCCAGAGCACTCAACCTCACCATCAGGGAAGGTTTCCTGGAGGAAGTAACATTGACTAGGGAAAGCAGGGAGAGGGAGGGCATTTCTGGAAGGGAAGAGAGTGTGTGCCAAGCCCCAGGTCCGAGGGAGCATGGTGAGGCTGAGGGATAGGAGGACAGTCCGTGTGGTGGGAGAGTGAAGGCCTGGTGGGGTGAGGATGGTGATAGTTACCAGTGGTGTGGTGTTCATGGCATGCCAGGTGGTGTGCTCAGAGCTGTGCCAGTGCCATCATCTAATCCTCACGCTGAGCTCTGGGGTGGGCTCCACAGAGCACAGATTCATGAACTTGCCCACGGTCCCTCACTGGGAAGTGTGGAGAGACATGCACCCAGTGATGGGCTTCGACAGATCCTGGGCCAGAGAGTCTTGAAAGCCACAGCAGGTATATTGTCTTTTGTCTTAAGGCTACGGAAAAGTCCCTGAGGGTGGTGACACAGACAAGTCTGTGTGGTAGAAGGAATACTGCGAGGAGAATGAGAGACCAAGCAGCACAACCAATCAGGAGATGAGGTCACAGTGGCCCCTCTGTCCAGGTTGGCAGCAGAGATGGGAACACACTATGGTCCCGTAAGTGACCGCCCCAGATAAAGCACTCTGCCACTGCTGCTTCCTTACTGTCCTGTCAGCAGAAATTAACGGGGCCACCCCCTGGATGGTCCTAGACAGATCTTCCCTACCTTGGCTGCTGGGCAAAATCACCTGGGGAGCTTTAAAAATAGGAGTACTGTTCAAGACCAGTCTAGGCAACACAGTAAGACCTCATCTCTACAAAAATAAAATAAAAAGTAAAAAAAATTAGCCAGCTGTGGTGGTGTGCACCTGTAGTCCCAGCTATTCAGGAGGCTGAGGTGGGAAAATTGCCTGACTCCAGATGGAGGCTGCGGTGAGCCATGATTGTGCCACTGCACTCCAGCCTGGGCAGCACAGTGAGACCCAAACTCAAAAAAAACAAAAACAAAAAAATCCCCACAGGAGGTCTGGGCCTGGCCAGGGAGCTGGTGACGTAACAGGTCTTGGGTGGGGCTAACAGGAGGTCTGGGCCTGGCCAGGGAGATGGTGACGTAACAGGTCTTGGGTGGGGCTAGGGCACTGGCGTTTCTTAAGAGCTCCCTCAATGTTGCTCATGGGTAACCAGGAGTGAGAGGGACTGAGGCTTCCAGCCAGACCCCATTCTTTTTGAGAGGCCCCAGAGAGGCTCTTCAGAGCTGGAAAATGGACTCTTCCCTCAAACCAAAGGAATTCAAGGGCCCGGGAAGAGGGTCAGGGCTATGCAGAGACGTGGTGAGAGTTTGGCACAGGCCTTTCTGGAAATTCTTTTCATCCTCCCTGTTCCCCCAGCATTTTCTCGAGGCAAAAATAAATACCAACATCCCTGCTTGTGTCAAAGTGACGGGCATGTACGCCCTCCGCGTGAAAAGTTATGCCCCGAAGCCAAGCTAGACAACCAAACAAAACCTCACTGTCAGTGAGTGGATGTGTCCAATATTTCAAGCAAAACTGTTTAAAGCTATTTTTGTAATGTGACTCTAAGTGGATAATGTAAGACTATGGCAAGACCCAGAGAATGAGTGCATTCTTGTCTGCAGTCTGCAAATCAATAGCAGACTTGGAAATCCTGCAAGCGTTCATGCATGAGACAATTCATGTCATTGAAGTGAGGCAGGTCGGTGGCCGGTGAGGGAGGCCGGTGGCCCAGGGGGCAGGACGGACCCACCCTCTGCAGCAGGCCAGCCCTGGCTTGGGAAGCATGGCCTAGCCTTGGCCACTGGCCCATGCTAACAAGCACGTCCATGCTGACATTGACCCCGGGTTCTAAACTTTCTGAACCTAGAGCTGTGGTTCTGGGTTTGGAGACAACATTCAATCCACCAGGAATGAAGATCTTACCCGTATCTACCAGGAGGCTGGAAACCTCCTTACCTGACCTCTACAGGCCCCAACAAATGTCCTCAAGAGGAAAACTTCATCTCACGTTTGCTCTCTTGGGGGAAGGTAGTATCTCCTCCTTGACATCAAGGCAAGCGAGCATCCATGTGGGAAGTCCTCCACCCCTCTGACTTGAGTTCTTGTAAGATTCTTCCAAGTCGAGAGTCACATCTTACCCTGAGTCCACATCTGCCTTTTAGGGGCTCCGTGTGCCCACGTGGGTGGGGTGCAGAATTCCAGGTGTGAGTCAATTTTCTCTATGAAGTTCCATCAGCCTCGTCATATTCTCAGAGGAATCCCCCAGACACAAACTCCGAGGTGCAGCTCATGAGCTGACCCGTCCACTCCACCACCTGCCGTGTCCAGCGTCCAGCAATGCCAAGTTGCCACATGTTTGGTTTTTACCTCTATACACATTCTTATTTAAAACTGATGCATTCTCCTTAGAGAAAGACGAGAAAGTCCAGGCAACACCATGATGTCAAGCCTTCCAGACCCTTGATGCCCAAACTCAACTATGATGGTGTTGTCTCCAGTCCACAGCCCCAACGGGCTGAGACAGAGCACAGGTTCCTGAGACTGACCCTCAGTCCGTGCATGTGGCCCTCATGGTGACAGAAGCAGAAAACCCTTATCAAGTCACCATCACAGTCCAGAGGATCCCTTATGATCCCACGTCACAGATGAGGAAACTGAGACTCGTAGATGTCAAGTCACTTTGCCCGATGAGCCCAGCCTTAGTCTGCACTTTCTGGGCCACCACCTCCCACCCCCCCACCACATGCCATGAACCTTCACACGTGTCCTTCCCTGGCAAGTAGGCCGTTCTGACACTGTTCTTCTGTGACATTTTCTCCTTGGGGTCCAGAGCAGATGTCACTTCTTGTGTGATGTGTCCCTGGACTCCCAGTTACATGTTCCTGGACTGAGGGACACATTCCTGATCTTGTACCTACCTGAGATCATTTCTGCTCCAGACACTCTATCCTTCTAGGCAGCTAGGCCGTGATGTCCATCGCCAGGTCCTCACCCTCGCCCCAGGTATCTAACAGCTGCTCAATAAAAGTCCCATGATAGAGAAACAAGTGTTTCCACATTGGCTCTCTGGCATTGTCTGGATGTGACCTTCCGCCTGCCAATAAAAAGAAATGGACCCCACAGGACAAGCTTTGACTATGAATTGATTCTCCTTCTTCCTCTAGCCCACTTGAAAATAATAATAATAAAATAGCTAACATTTCCTGAGAACCATCTTCACCAGTTCCCCCTAGAGAAGACCTGGAGACAAGGGAGAGGAAGACTTGGGTGCATGTGAAATATTTAGGTGAATTCAGGAAGCGCCGGGAGGGAGGGAGGACATGAGACTGGGTGGGGAATAGGGCTGGCCAGGGGGCAACAGTGAACAGGTGACCTCCGGGGAATGGGGCTCTCTCCTTGAGAACCCTCTGTGGAGCCATGTGGACACCTCAGAATTATCTTCCCAAGAAACAAAGACACTGGCATTTCCTTCTGATCCTCTGGGAGCTCACAGAAGACTACCCTGAGGACGCTGAGCCCCTGCCTGGCCTGAGGATGCTTCTTTAGCCCTGGAAAGTTCTCAGAGAGGGGAGAAGAAGGTGCCTACAGAGGGAGGCAGACAGTAGGCTCAGAAATCGGCCATCCCCACCAAAGCATCGGCCCACTACAGGTTGATGACAAGCGTTTCCGTCTGTGCCAGAAACCCTGCCAAAGCCCTGGCATGTTTCTGCCCTCAGTTTACCTGGCCACGCCCGTGAGGTGGTGACTACAGCCACCCTCTCGTCTCCATTCAGGGAGGCCATAGAGGTGCCCAGGATCACTCCGCACAGCCAGCAAATGGCACGTTGAGACCCACCATGTGTCCGATTCCAAATCCAGGCCCTGATCACTGAGCAGAGGCCCCTGGAGAAGCAGGCCCTGAGGACAGGTCTGGATGGTACCCCAAGGGAACCGGTTGGGCCGTGGTGGCTACAGGAAGTACCGGGTCACAGCACCTGAAATTCTGCTGATCGGAGCCATCCCTACGCTTTTAGGAAAAACAATACACTCTCTTTGATCGAAGTCCAGAGCTGCGACGGGCTCAGGTTCAAAAACAACACTTCTCCCAAGTGTGGGAGCCCTCGGGTTCTGGGAACGGGAGAACAGATTTGTTCTTCCTGACGTTTATTCAAGGCTTCCTCCTCCCCACATTGCCCAGGCGCCCGCGAGAGAGGGTAGCACCGGCCTGGTCAGCACACGTCGGGACACAGACGGAAGGCCTCAGTCGCCCCATCTGCAGAACGGGGCTGTGTGCACCAGTCATTCTGCATGTTGCTGCCCGAATCTGCTGTGGTCCTGAACCAGCAAGGAGGAGTGGGCATTTGCTGAGGGACATCAGGGAATTCCACTCTCCCTTCTACCATCACCATGGCAGGGAGGGGACACCATTGGATATGGAGTATCACCGACTGTGAAGCCCCAGATGTTACACACATGTCTCTGAGCGCGAACAGAAGGGCTGTGATAACCAGAAAAGCAACTTAGTGGCCGAGGCTTGGGACAGCAGGTGCCGAACCTGCCCAGGCACATCCGTGAATGCTGGGCACAGTCACTCCCACAAACTAATACCCAAAAGTAGGCATCTGCCCAGCCTGGGAGTCTGGAGGTTGACTGTGTGAATGGCTCTTCCCTCGGGTCTCCTGTGGGGATGTGGCACCACCGTGACCTCAGTGACAGGTGTGCCCCTCAGTGGCCTGCGGCAGGGCCATTCTCACCTGTATGTGGTCTCCACAAGCTACGGCTACATTAGGACGGGAAAATACACAACCAGACAAGCCCCCCGAGGTTAAGACCCCCTTTGTCATCACGGGAATGCCAGTATTGTGTTTATCAATGAAAAGAAAGAAAGGTGAGAGAATTGTCTGAGTCCAGGGGTTCGAGAACAGCCTGAGCAACTGGGCAAGGCCTCATCTCTACAATAAATCAAAAAATTAGCCAGGCATGGTGGCTCACGCCTGTAGTCCCAGAAACTTGGGAGGCTGAGGTGGAAGGATCACCTGAGCCCAGCAGGTCAAGGCTGCAGTGAGCCGTGATCATGCCACTGCACTCCAGTCTGGATGACAGAGTGAGACCCTAACTCAAAAAAATAAAAACAAAGAAACAACTATGAGATGTTCCACTAGTCATTTAACCTCTTCCAAATTTAATACTTTCTGAAATTCTTTTCTATTTTTTTTTAGAAACACATATTTGTGCAACCAAAGTTTCATACCAACAGTGACTTCAGGATTTTAAAGAAAGGGTCATGATCATGTGTTGGTCAAGAGTCGCATATAGCTATTTCCAGCATAAAACCTGATTTTATGTTTACAAGTTAGGACTGGGGAGAGACCAGGTAGCGAGAATGCCTGCTGATGAGCATGGGTTGTGTTGAGGTGCTGGGAGGTGACTAGAATGTTCTAAAATTGCTGTGTCCACTGCAAAGTTCACTAAATACACTAAAAACCACTAAACTCGATACTAAACGGATGAATTGAATGGCAGACAACTTGTATCTCAGTAAAACCCTTCTGAGAAAGAAAGTTACGTTCACAGAAGTAAATGAAAGCTTCTCATCAAAAACTTGGAAATGACTTATGTGGATACCTTGTGCCTATTCGTGTGTAATGTCTCCTTCAATCATGAGCATTTTATTTTCTTGTAATTGTATTCCGCAAAGGAAATATGACTCACTTGTGTCTCATCAAGCCCCGCAGAGACACCCCCGGATCCTCCGTTGACCCAGCTGTGCCCACAAGTCGGCTAGTATGTGTGTGTCGTCTGCCCGGATGGTGGAAGCATCCGGAAATACAGTCATTTGTTCTTCTCTAAAGAAGAGTGAGGGGAACCTTGAAAGATTCGGTGACATTGGAAACATTCATAGCTGGCCCAGGCGTGCCCACGCCGCAAAACACGCACCAGGCAGGCAGCAGTTGGGCAGGTTCCATCAGGGCTGAGAGTCGGGTCTGCAGGTAAAGCCGGGAGTGGGAATACCACCCCTGCCCCCAACACACCACTCACTTCAGCCTCTCCCTGCCTCTCCCCCTTCGGCCTCAAGATAGGGTTTTGCAGCCTGGTGCCCGCCATGCCAGGACCCTCTGGGGGTCTCCACCGGGTCCTGCTGTCTCCATCCTGCCTGGAGCAGCCAGGTTCCTGGGTCCCCCTGCCACCTTTCCACATGTTGCTGGCCATCTGTGCCCTCTGCATGTCGGTCAAGACCACCTGGGCTCCCCACAGAGTCCTCCCAGCTCAGGCTCTGTGGGGCGTGTGTTCCTCAGGGTCCCCAGCCTCCGGCACTCTCCAGCCTTCAGGAATTCTCCTCTGGGCTCACCCCAAGGCTCTGAATCACTGCGTGGAATGCGCATGGTTCCTTGGTTGTTGTCACTGAAGACAGTCTGTTGGTGACGAGTCTACGGAGCTGTGGGTTCCCAGCCAGGGGAGGATCACTGGGATCTACCAGTCACACCCGCCCTGTGTCTCCCATCCATGGAGCCCGTACTGGGCCAGACCACCCAGTCAACTGCCCTCAGACATTCTCTAATATACCTGAAGCTACTCTAGGAGACTGCCTTGTTGTTGTCAACTGGGGAAACTAAGGCAGGGAGGGTAAGTAACTGGCTCATGGATCTGGCTCCCAAGAGGTAGGGGCAGGCTCAGAGCCCCACTGCCCTCTGCCTGCCCACACTTTGCCCACGTCAGCTTGTGTTAGGCCTTCTGGGCCAGGAAGCAGACATGCATGGCACCCAGAAACACACCGCACCGTGGGCGTCCCCACCCCACACAGGTCAGTGCACAGGGCTGGGGCTAGAAGTGGCAGAAGCCAGAGCACCTCTGTCCTCCCCCTCTCCCTGCAACTGTGGGTGAGTAACTTCATGTCTGTGTGCCTCAGTTCCCTCATCTGTGCACTGGGGACACTTGTGTCCACCGCATCGTGTTATAAATGTCATGAGTTCAGGTTGGGCTTGGTGGCTCAACCTGTAATCCCAGCACTTTGGGAGGCCCAGGTGAGTGAATTGCCTGAGTCCACAGGGTCAAGACCAGCCCAGGTAACTTGGCGAGACCTCGTCTTTACGAGAAATCAAAAAATCAGCCGGGTGTGGTAGCGCGTGCCTGTAGTTCCGGCTACTTGGAAGGCTGAGACGGAAGGATCCCCGGAGCCTAGCATGTCGATGCTGGGGTGGCCGTGAGCATGCCACTGTACTCCAGCCTGGGTGACAGAATGAAATTTCAACTCAAAAAAAAAAAGGTCATGAGTTCATATGTGGAAAATATTAAATATGTTTTTAAAATGTAGTGTGTGTGCTCAAAACACTTGCCACTACTACTGCTACAATGATGGTCATTATTACTGCCCCTGTGTGCCTACCCTGGCAATAAAGGGGACCCTGTCACTAGGCCAGGGAGGACACTGATTCAATCTGGGGGACAGGGACAGACTAGGAGCTCTGAGGTTCCTCTCTTCACCCGCCTCCAGCAGGGACCACGCCCTCCCATGACAGTGTCCAGCTGGTTCCTGTCCTCCCAGCTTCCGTGGATGAATCCTGCTGAGAAAGGTTTATCTTCTAGATGTTTCCACAAGTGCACCAGGCATATGTGCCCACCCAGAAGTCTCCATCTCCTGTGTTCACAAGCCATCCCCCAAACAAAGCTTGGAGACCAGTGTTGGAGAGAGAGGAATGGGTGCAAAGGGAACAGGTCCCACCGATTCTCAATGGCACTCATGCCCTCCAGCCCCTGGGGGTGACCCCCAAGGGCCCCATTTGGAGGGGAGATGCCATCGCCTCTGGGAACGAAGGACCATGACAGGCCCTCAGTGCCCACATGTGAATGTCCAATCTAACCTCCCTCAGGGTTTATCCAGGTTAGGGAACCCAAACACAGGTATTTCGAGTCTCATCTTCATTTTATAGACAGGGAAACTGAGGACCAGAGAGGGGGAGTCGCCTTCTGGAGGTCACAACAGCCAGGAGAGGGCAAAGCCGGCATCAAGAGCCCGTGATGGCGACAGAGGCATTTAGCCATGGGGGTCACACCGCTTCTCTGGTTTTTTTTCTTTGCCAAAAGGGAGAATCTTAGGATCCAAAGAGGAACTCATAGGTCCTCCAGGCAGTGTCTTCCTCTCTGTTCACTGGCTGCTTGGAGATGGGGAAACTGAGGCATAGAGTGCTTCAGAGAAGTTTCTGAATCTCCACAGTCATCAGAGACTCCCACCCACCAGGTGCACCCAGCTCCTGCCCTTTGGGGCTGTCAGCCTCTCTGAGCAGGAAGAAAAGTCCATGCAAGTAATCAAGTCCAATGTTTCGCTCATTCAGGGATGAGAAGGACTGGAGCAGAAAGCTGGACAGCGGAGGTGTGCACAGCGAACATGTACACGCCCCACCCCTCTGCGGAGGGAGGCGGGAGGCCAGCTCTCAATGATCATCCATCTCCTGGGAACTTTCCACTCGCCCGAAGCACTTCTAATTATGTCTGGAGTCTTTCCTTCCTACCCTGCAGGATGAGCCAGGGTACACGGCTCAAGACTTTCTCTCCTGGGCCTCCTGGAGCTGTGCCAGGAGACCAAGGTGCTCAGCACAGGGGGAATCCCGGCCTCCCACATCCCACATCACCAGGGGCAGTGCTTTCTCACCTGCAAAAAGAAAGGAGCCTGACGTGCCCCCACAGACAGTGTTCCTAGCAGGATTCAAAGGCGGGCAGTGGCAGATCATCCAACGAGGGATCCGTGAGCACCAGCGGCTCTCACAGAGGTTCTGAAGGTCGTGGACAGGAGGTAGTTGGGTCCCCGACGTCTTTCTCATCATGAAGCTGCAATTATCTTTCAGGAAAGCTCAGTACTCTCTTTCCTGAAGCCAAAAGCTTCTTCAAGAATACCTGGTATAGGCTGGGCTCAGTGGCTCAGCCTGTAATCCCAGCACTTTGGGAGGCTGAGGCAAGTGGATTGCCTGAGCCCACGGGTTGGAGACCAGCCCAGGCAACTTGGCGAGACCTCATCTCTACAATAAATCAAAAATTAGCTGCGAGTGGTTGTGCGCGCCTGTCGTTCCCGCTCCTTGGAAGGCTGAGGAAGAAGGACGGCCGCAGCCCAGCCAGTCGATGATGGGGTGACCATGAGCATACCACTGCACTCCAGCCTAGGTGATGGAGTGAGACTACAACACAAAAATAATAACAATAATAAAATCTGGTGTCTGACCAGCGTGTCCCCATCTGGCTTCACAACTCACCAGGGTGTCCCCAAGCATCTTGTGGGGTTTCATGAACTCAACTCACTTTAATCTACATATATTGTGCTCTCCTATTATAGTATGCAAAATACGCACATTGAATAATATTTACACATTATGCAACATATACACCTAATGGTCTGTGTGCCATGCAGTACACAATATTTATAATAGATGCTGTAACATAAGGAGATGACATGGGTTGAGGACAACAGGTCATTGCGGAGAAAGAATTTCAAGGACAGAAGCTCCCTTGGCCTTGTGCCAGGCCTCCAAAGCCTTGAGTGATCCTCCAGACCTGTCTCCTAGACCTCATCTCTCCAACTCTCAGCTCATCATCATCATCTGCATCACCACCGTCACCATCTTCATCCTCACCACGATCATCACACCTCCCCTTCGCAAGTCTCCCAAGATGGAGACTGTGCTCTTCCCTCTCACCTTGGGTCGAACTTCAGAATCAGGCAGCCCTTGTGGCATTGAAAGGACTGTAAGTTTTATTTCACTACACTGGACTCAGATTTCCAGGATGAGGATTGGAGTAGTGAAGTAACAGTGTGACCCAAACAGGCTACGTCCCTCCTCCAACCCTCAGTTTCTTCATCTATAAAATGGGAGTGATTTCACAGAACAGCGTCTGGTTCACTGGATGTCTGGGAGGATTAAGTGGAATGGATAGGGCACTTAGCCCAGTGCTTGACTGACAGCCAATACTCAAGGAATAATAGCCAGCATCACCACCATCCCAGTCATCACCATCATCCTCACCACCACTATCACTGCCATCGTCATCCCCATCATTACCAGTATTATCATCACTGTCATTGTCATCGTCACCACCACCATCACCATCACCATCCTCACCACCATCACCATCACCACCACCACCACCATCACCATCCTCACCACCATCACCATCACCACCACCATCACCATCACCATCCTCACCATCATCACCATCACCACCACCATCACCATCACCATCCTCATTCTCCACCACCATCACCACCACCATCCACCATCATCACCACCATAATCGTCACCATCGCCTCATCATCACTGTCATCACCAACACCATCATCGTCATCATCACCCCAGCCCCAATTCCTCTGTGGACACTTTGCTGAGACAAAGACTTACCTTCGTGTCAGTCCCTAGGGACTCAGTTTCGAGCTAGTCGTGAACCCATCAAAACACATTTGAAACAGGGCTTTCCCAGCTTCAGGAGTATGTTGGACTCAGCTGACCCACCCCGAAACCATCATTGCCCAAGCAGAGAAGCCAACTGAGCTCTGATCCCTGGGGGTCCTGTTCAGTCTGGAGCAGGTGGGTGCACGTCCACGGCACCACCCTCCCCCGTCTCCACAAAGGAGATTCCCAACTTGGTAAGCCAGCCAGGTCATGGTGAGAATGACTCCCCTGGTGGTCTTCACCAAGATTCTCCCCAGGAAGTGAAGAAGTCACTCCAGAGGCTCTCGCCCAGAAACAGAACACTTTCTCCCCGCTCATGAGATCAGGGTGCACCAAGCCAGACTGAGAAGCCACGCCAGCAGGCTGTGCCAGGGTGTCAGGAACGTTTAGAGCCCTGAGTGGGGAAACAAGGAGCAGGAACGTGCACACATTTCCCGTGGCCCACGGCCACAGCTGGATGGTTCCATTGCGGTGACAGCTAGCAGTTTTCTCATCCCTGAAGAATGTACGTGATGGGGGATGCCCTCAGCCATTTCCTTCCCCCAGAAGCCACCTTCAGGCGCTTATGTCATTCTTGGCAAGCAACATGGCACCTTTCACAAGTGACTCCTTTCCAAGAAAGTGGTCGTTCTACCTGTTTCTTTGAGAAGGACCCCAAGGCCAGATATGCCAAGCACCATGCTGAGAGCTGAAGAACGTTTTCTGGCTCATTTGGACCTTGATTTGCTCTCTGATTGAACCCAGTTTTCTAACCTGTATGATGGCTAGTATATGTTACGTGAGTGTTCTGGGCCAAGTTTTTGGCCAAGGGCTTCGTAGATGGCACGAGGCTTGCTCTCCATAACAATCCAATAACTTGACGTTTGTCACTGTCCCCTATTTGTGGATGAGGAAACTAAGACCAAGAGGTGTCATATGTTTTGTGCAAGGTCCCTCAACTAAAAGTAGGAAGCTGGGCCAGGGACTATTTCGCCAATCTCCCCTCATCCCCATCCACCCTTGTAAGCTCTGGTCTCTGCCAGTCACTGGGTTGACCCTTTGTCCTTGATCTGTTTTGTGTCACAGAGAACCACATCCCCCAGGATCTCCTGTGCTTTGACTTCTAGACAGATCCAGTCAGTGAAAGGCATGGGTGGAGGGCTGAGGGGAGGAGTTTCTCTCTCTCTTCTTCTCTCTCTCTCTCTCTCTCACTCTCCTTCTCTCTCTCTCTTTCTCTCCTCTCTCTCTCTCTCTCTCTCTCTCTCTCTCTCTCTCTCCTTCTCTGTCTCTCTCTCTTCATCTCCCTTCTGGCTCCAGCTCCTGTGAGAATGCCCCTCCATCCATGTCTCTGCTCCCACTGAACAGGCCACTAAGTTTCCAGCTTTCACCAGGTGCCTAGCTCCTGGGTTCCATGACACCATCTGGTCTGCCCCAGATGTGTGGGTGACTCTGCTGTTGCTGACCCCTGTGGCTTCTCACCACACACTGCTTGGCAACTCCACTAGCTCCCCCGTAAAACCAACCCCCTGGATTAAATCCCACTGTGGGAAGTACCTGGAGTGACTTCTGCTTGCACAACCTATGAGGACTGATGGATTCTCTGCTCGGCGGCAGTGGTGAGAATGGGTGGCAGGGAATGGGGATTGGCAGGATGTACAAACAATCTCCCTGCATCACACCCCACACCTGACAGACATTCCCTCATGTCACCTTCACAATCAGACTTTTTAAACAGGTGGCCCCATTAGTCCGTTTTACAGAGGAGGAAGTTTCAGCTTTGTAAGGTCTAGTCAAATGCTCATCTGAGAAGGAACCGAGACAGGAAGCAACCCTTGCTCTGCCTGGACCAAATGTGAGCTTCATGCCCTGTGCTCGGAGCTGCCCCAAGTCCACAGCCCACCCAGCTCCTGCGTGCTGCTGCCCAGGAGTGACAATTTGCCAGACACCTGACGAGACCTGGCCCCGACGGGGACCCATGGAAAACATCACTCCTTGCGGTGTTTTACCCTTCAGGATTCTGACCATCCCAGGGCCTCCTGTGGCCACGCTGTGTGGCTACTGCGGCCAGATTTACAGCTTTGTTATGACTGTGTTTTGGAGTTTTTACAGCCCTGGCTCCCTGGAGGATGCAAGCGCTTTCTCTAGGACATATCAGTCAGACAGCAGAGGAAATATCCAAAATGCTGGGAACAGCCTGTGTCACAGTGTCTCCGGCCCAGGTACCGGTGGCCTTTTGTTTGTAGGGGAGGAGGGAACTGATAAAGGGCTGGGGAGGGGGGCCACGGCCCCTCTGGTGGCCTGGTTTGTTCTCCAGCAGGACACACGTCCTCAGCTTCCTGACCAAAACAGTCGTCACCGTGGCCCTCTGATGTGGAGCCAGGGCTCACGCTGGACAAGGCCCTCCTAATCAGCCTCCCACCCGCTCAGGGCAGAGTGCTGACTCTGCAAGGAGCCGCCCCTGCCCGCCCCCGTGGGGTCCAGCGGAGTGTCGCCCGCATGGAATACAAGGCCCCATTGTCCTGCCGCCACCCCTCCCCCACAGCCGGCCATCTCTCCCAGAATCCTCTGGGCTGTGGTTCATGCGAGATCAGGCCTCAGTCCTGCAGGGACGGAGTGGGGGAGGAGGAAGGAGGGCCTGGCCAGCAGAAGCCAGGAAGAGAAAAAGCGGGGGCCAGTGGCATATACTTGGAGCCTATTAAAAAAATTACACAGACCAGGCGTGGCAGCTCACACAGGTCCTCCCAGCACTTTGGGAGGTCAAGGCAGGACAGCTGCTTGAGCCCAGGTGTTCGAGACCAACCTGAGCAACATAGCAAGACCTCGTCTCAATAAATAAATAAATATTTTTAAAAACACATATGTAAATAAAATAAAAAGCAGTCAAAATCTATATAGGTCTGGAGTGATCAATACTCGATTGTTAAGGACGGTTCTCTCCAATTCTTTTCTTTTTTTTTTTAGATTATTCTACAGCGTCCGAAAGAAAATTTGTTTTAATGATCTCTATCACTTTTTTATAAGAAAAAAAAGAGTTGTTTTAATTTGAAAAGTGTAGCTAAAGTTAATGGAGCCAGGAGCAACAAGACATTAGGAGAAATAAGTGTGTAAACTCCGCTCGGCCTGTTTCCTTGTGATTGGTGTAACACTAGTTCTAGAGGTTTCCACGCCCTACTTGGAGGTGGGAGGGTCCTATGGAGCCCCTGCCCGGGGTCTAGGTCCCCCTTCTGTGGTCACAACACTCATGGAAGGAGCTGGGCTCTGAAGACCCGGGAGATGCAGAGGTGAGACCCATGTCAGCCCCGCACGCAGGGTAAGAGAGAGGCAAGCAGTCTTGATGCCCTGACGCCAAGCCTCCGTGGGGAGGGAGGCAGTTCTGTTTCCCCAAACTCACCTCACAGGCTCCGCCATCAGAGCTCAGCACCGCAATGGGCTGTGGATGGATGGGAACAGAGGCACCGGTGTCCCTAGCTCAGCCTCTGGCCTCCAGGGAAGAGGCCTCAGCGGGTGACGCTGAAACATGGCCCCAGTATACCACCCCGAGAAACAAATGTGGCTTGACCTCCGGCTCACCCTGTCTCCCCTCCACCCTCCCCCCAAATCCAGGCCCCGGGTCCTCTTCCCTGGGCAGCTGCGAGGTGGGGCCTGTCCTTTCAAGTACAGTTTTGGCCTCCAACGCGGGCTGCTCCTATAAATACACCATTATGGACGGGCAACACATGGAAGCTCTTTTTGGTGTCGGCAAAACACAGTAGCGCCATTCATAGCCCCAGCCTTTAGGGCAAAAGAAATGCCCCCTCGCTGACAGTTGTCCCCATGTCCATATTCTAGTCTAACCAGGGCTCTGAGTCAGCACACGGCATTGGGGACACGGAACCACATGCGGGTCGGCCCTCGTTCCTTGCAGGACTCTCCCTGGAGCAGCCATAGCAGAGTCAAGGAGCATGGGCCAGTAACAGCAAGGGTGTCCCTGCCCCCCGAGAGGGGACGTGACCTGCCCTTCAGCTTCCTTTGGGTTGACTCACCCGCCATTCCCATTTTGCATGCTTTTGTGTAGCTCAGAGTCTTTGCCGTTGCTATTCTCACAGTTCTGATTACTTTTCTGTGTGATCGTCATACAAAGGGCCGGAGAGTAGGGCATGGAACACACTTTGAATCCCTGAGCTGACTTTTTAAGGAGCCGGGGGGCCCTGAGGCCACCGTGATATGGAGATCACATTGGGAAAGAGAGGCCTGAGACCACCAGCCCACTGTCCAGGTGTTTGGGTCCTTCCAACCCAAACACCAGCAGGAAGGAAACCTTTGCCATGACTCCAGGCCCAGCTACCCCCTCTTGCAGCCCAACAGGACCCTGAGTGAGAGCTACCTCATGGGCCCAGCAGGTCCTGGACTGGCAGGCCACTGTTCTGGGGTGACCATCGCTGGGCCCCGGACTCTGTGCCCCTAAAGAGACAGCAGCACAGTGGATAAACTGCAGGGAAGAGCTGAGCCCCAGGCATACCTCTCCAGCCGAGCCTTGGGGCTATGACTTCCCATTTCAACAGCATTTCAGGAAATGCCAAGTGACAAGGCTTCACAAGGGGTGATGACAATGGGCAGGCACGCATGCCGCTCCAGATGGTGACAACCCAGGCCAGGGAAACAGCAGCCTGCCTTCCTACGCACATCCAGGAAAGCAACTGCAGGGGAACGGACACTGTGGGCATCAACCCATGGACAGAGAGATCTGCATACGTGCTATTACCTCCATTCCCCTGCTCCCGTGAGCCATGCCTTGCTAAAGCTCTCTCTCTAGAGAAGAGGCTCTGGGATACACTGTCCAAGGGTGCAGCCTGTAACTCCTGGAGCCTGGGTTCCAACCAGGGCTTTTCAAATTGCCTTTCCCCATCAATAACACAATGGGTAAGAGGGAGGAGGGGAGGACGCCACCTGCTGAGTCTATATACCAAGGCCCTGTCTACAGGGCTCCACAGACCCAGCTCCAGACACTGTCAAGGACGTCAGAGAAATGTCTCCAGGGGCATCCGTCATGCAATTTTTGAACACTCAGACTCCTGCATCAGAGGGGTCAGCCATGCTCAGGTTTGACCCACCCACCATGCACCACAGGCTCATCAACTTTGTGACTTGTCCTCACCTGGAAAGACTGCACACCCCACACCCAGGAGGGTGGGGCCCCATCAAATGGGAGGGACCCATCGCAGCAGCAGGAGATGGAAACTTCCTGAACAGCTACTGCTCAGATTCATGTAATTATGTCACCTCACAGCCATGTCATGTTACCGAAGACTACATTCTGGGGGTCCCCTCCGTGGAAGGGCAGACAGCCAGGTGTGAATGTGCTACCTGGGAGCTCCAGGGGTGGCCTGTGCCCTCGCCTCCCATCCCTGCTGGAAAGGGTTTCCCCAGCCAAGGCCATCAGCCCATTCTCCTCTCTCTCGTCTCCCCCAAAAGGCCAATGTCAGAAGATCCTCCAGGGTCCGTTAGGAGTGTGATAGAGGGGAGGGGGCTACCCTGCACTGGGTGCGGGACCCGGTACAGCGTGTTACCCCTTGCCCACTGCCCCAAGGAGAAATGACGGGTGACGGGTAACCTTCCCCTCGACTGTGCCAGGTAGAAGAGCCTCCTCAGCCATCAGTGAAGCCTCCTGAAACATCACAGACCCATATTCATCAAAAAACAGACAGACCAAACTCAAATATAGGAACATAGATAAGAACAAAGGAAAACACATGGTAGGGCAGCGGGGGGTCCACACATTCCCAACGCCCAGAAGCCACAGTCATGTTCCACATGCAGCTGTCATGCCAGATGTTTGAGGTAACAAGCACTTTTTTTTGGAAACAGGGTCTCACTCTGTTGCCTAGACTAACATGCAGTGACATGATCCCAGCTGTCCGCAGACTAGACCTGATCTCCTGGGTTCAAGCAATCCTTCCGCCTCAGCTTCCTGCCTCAGCCTCCTGAATAGCTGGGGCTACAGGCTCACCAATACGCCCAACTGTTTTTTGTTTTTGATTTTTTTGTAGAGACAGGGTCTCGCTGTATTGCCCAGGCCAGGCTCCAACTCCTGGGCTCAAGTGATCCTCTGGCTTCAGCCTCCCAAAATACTGGAATGATAGGCATGAGCTACCATGCCCAGCCTGACAAGTACTTTTTAAACTTTGTATGGCGTTGATGGATGAAGACATCATAGCACACGGTCCCATGACCTTTCCCAGCCAGGCGTCTGTGTGCAGGGTCGTGCACCAGGAGGGGTGGATTCTTCTTGGCCTCCACCCACTAACAGTTTCCCTCTCCAGTGTGATTCTCCCTCCTCCATCCCCTCCTCCTGACTCCTGCCCCATCAGACATCAGCTCAGCATCGAGGGCTTGGGGATCTGCGGACCCTCCCTGACAAGGTCAAGTCCCCCACCAAGAGCGCATAGAGCATTCAAGCCTCTCTGTCGGGCAGCCATAACTTTCCACTGATGTCTGTCTCCCCCAGCTGCATGAGGCCCCAAGGGCAGGACCACCCGTCCAGCTATGCCCCAACAGTCCCAGTCTCTGGCCCGGCGGGTGGCGGGTTCTGGCTCCCCTGAGGTCCTGAGGCCTCAGCAACCTGCCACCCCAGGGTTGGGCTCCCTGGGGTCTCCTGGAGGGAACAGGAGCTGCTCCCCTGGGCCCAGCTCCTGATCAAGACTTCACCAAGTGATGCTGGGCGGGACCCGGGGAAGATTTATTATTCCTACAGCTCTGCTAAAAGCATTCTGTCAAAGAATTTGAAAAACGCGTCTCCGAGGCAGCTCTGGGAGACGGCTACTCCCTCCAAGCGCGAAGATGTGAAAGCCATCAGTCCTGCGTGGGCGCTCCAGGGCCACGGGGTCAGAGCCTGATAGATGGGACGGCCCTGGGGACCAGGTGTCGTGGGGTAGCGGTGGGTGCCCAGGCAGGCCCCATGTCCCCTGACAGGGTCCTGGAAGGAGCAGGGGATGTAGGAAAGAGACAGGAAAGATCACGGGGTGGGGGAGCGGTGACAGAGTGTCTTGAGGGGATGGAGCTGAAAAGATCCACCTGGGACATGGAGGTCCCAGCCAGGCTCACCGGGATCCTGGGAAAGGGATGGATGACTGACCTGGAGCAGATCCCAGACCACCCTTCGGGGACCAGGGCACCACCCTGAGGCTGACTCTGGGGAGGACATGGGCTTCCCAGCCAGCTCTTCCACCCACCCACCCAGCAGGGCTGCTGCCACATGGTGCCAGGGAAGGGCTTTGAAGCGTGCACTGTAAGACCTGCCACTCCCCACTCCCCCCGCCGGTGCCTCAAGGTCTTCACACTTGCCAGTCCCTCAGTCTCCTTCTCCAGGACTCACCTTGGACGCCTTATTTTATTTTAGACCAATTGTCACCTCTTCAGACAAGATCCCCTGGTCATATACTTTAGAAAATATGTCCCCTGACACCCCATGCCGGTGTACACACATATGCACACATGTATATACAGGCACACACACATGCACACATGCACTCATTCACATATGAACATACCTGTGCACACACATACTCGAATGCGCATACGTGTGCACCCTCCACGATACAGCAAGGGGTTTGGAGGCAGCTCTGATTCACTTCCTGCCTCTGCCCTGTGACCCTGGAGAGGTGACTTAACCGCTCTGTGCCTTGGTTTCCCTGTAAGTGAAATGGTGGGCGATGAGACACCCTAAGGCTAGCCGCAGGAGGAGGGGCACTGGGGGTGACCTGAGGGCAAGTTTAGCCCAGCAGAGTCAGGACACATGAGAGGAGCCGTCCATCACCCGTCACAGCACTCAACAGGATCTGAACTCATTTTAGCTGCTTGGTGGTCTGCTTCCCTTGCACCTGTCTCCCTCCTGGCCCTCCATGGAGCACGGGGACATTGGGGACAGACATTCCTCAGCCCCTCCCTGGGAGCCTGGGCACACACACAGACCTCCTCCTCCATGTGCAGAAACAGCCACTGCTGGATGGAGACAACACCACCGTGACGACCCATGAAGAATGTAGACAGCTACCATTTCACACACACCGCAGTACTGAGACATGTCTGCTTTCCAAAAAACTCCAAGTCTGTCACACGAGATCAGGAACTTTCAGAGTCAGAAGAGTGTGTGTCACGTATGTACGTATGTGTGTGCATGCATGTTAGCATGTGTGTCCATAGTCACACACATGTGCGCACACGCACATGCACACACGCAAACATACACACTCACTTCTACCCACATGCACAGGCCTAGTCTGGCGGTTAGGAGCCTGGATCTGGAAACAGACTTCCTGGACTCCAACCCCATGCTGGTGACCTTGGGTCAATTATCTACCCTCTCTGTTTCCTTGTCTGCAAAGGCGAAGTGATAACCCTGCATTCCATAGTCTCTAAGAGGCATTTGAAAGACAGAGCAGACTAGGATGGGGGGGTGGAGAGAAGGAGGGAGGGAGGGAGAGACAAGCTTCCCCTTGACCTGTGACACCACCAATTGTAGGGTGCACATCATTTTTGAGACCCTCAAGACAAGTTGAAGTGTGCCTTTCGATATCAAGAGCACAAGCAACACCACCTCCATGAGCGGTGCGGCACAGGTGAGTTGATGCCGGTCGCCCCAGCAGGCCCCACACAGCGGCCCGTGACGCATAGCCTGGATGGCATGTCTCCTCTGCAGCTCCTTCTGGCCCCATGTTGTGGACATTCGAGTCCTCCTCTCTGCGCATGTGCCAGGCAGGATGCTGCTGGCGTTCCGCACATTTCTCCCTGCACCTCCCAGCAGAGCCACCGACGGGCCTCCCCATGGTCTCCTTCCTACTAAAGAGTGAACTGGGACTTAGAGGGATGGGGAACATCCAGGGTGCCGGACAGGACAGCAGGGGCAGAGCCCGAAGCCAGCCCAGGAAGGAGGCCAGGGGCTGATCACCCTGCCCTGCCCTTCCTCACGCTCACAGCAGCCTTGAGAGTTTTGGTGGTACCCTCCACAGGATGGGGAAACAGGCTCTGAGAGGGCCAATGACATGGTCGAGCCCCCAGGCCACCCCTGGCAGGCAGCTTGGACTCAACCAGCTGCCCCGGCTGCAGTGTCCCTCCCACTGTCCCCAGCAGGGCCCTCACTACAGCTCCAGAACATGGGACTCTGGCCCAAAGATTCAGGGACCCCTGCCCATGTGGCCCCCTTGGGAGACAGATTCATGCCACATGCCTCTTCTAACTCTTAGCCTCCATGTGGACGGGTTGAAAGGCCACTTGCTCCCAGCCGTCCCCCAGCGAGCTCCTATGGCTCCAGGGCTGTCCCAGCACCCCGGCGATGCGTAGAAGACACCCACAAGCTGCTCGCTCCATCCAAGACAGGCGAGAGTTGCTGGAGTGATGCTCTCAGCCTGGCCTCCCCATTCCCCGCAATCCCAGGGTGACTAAACCCAGGAATCTTCCCACTAGAAGGAATCCAGTTCACCGTCCACCGCCCACGCTTGGAGCCGGAGGGTCTTGGAAGGGGCTTTGCAAGGAGACTTCTGGATTTGATTATGAGGAAATCGCTCCCCCATCTTGGCCCCTCAACTCGCTCTGCCTTGGAGGCAGGAAGGTGACCGGGCGGGCTTCCTGGCAACTCCCGTGTGTCTCACCGACACCCGACTGTGAGCTGACATTCAACCTGGCTTGAGAGATGGCCTGCGTCACAGCGCACTCAGCCGACACATGTGGAACCGCAAGGTCCAAATGGGGTGGTGTGTGAGCTTCCTGGGCAACAGACAACACACCTGGGGCTTAAAACAACAGAAGTGTACTTTCTGACGCTTCTGGAGACCGGAAGTCCAAAGTCAAGATGTGGGCAGACTATGCCCCACTCCGATGGCTCCTGGAGAGGCTCCTCCCAGCATCTTCCTGCTCATGGTGGCGTCAGATGCTCCTCGGCTCGTGACCACCTGGCTCCAGTCTCTGCCTCTGCTCCACGTGGCCATTTCTCTGTGTGTCTCCTCTAAGGACACTTATCATTGACTTTGGGGCCCGTCCTAATCCCGGATGATCTCATCTCACGCTCCTTGACTGAATCACCTCTGAACGGGTCCTGTTTCCACACGAGGTCACCGCACAGGCTCTGGGGATAAGGACCTGAACTTACCCTTTTGGGGGCCACCATTCACCCTGTGCAGTGGGCGTTTTGCTGCCTTCTGAGGACACGTGGGAAGGGTCCCCACCTCCCAGCCTGTCCCTGGGAAAGGAGATCCGAACTGGACAGGGGTTGAGGAGAGAGGGGAGCTCTGGTCTCAACTCCAACATGCCCTCAGGAGACCTTTGTCCTGGTCACCACCTGCCCTCAGAGCTGGGACTGTGGCAGGAACCACACCCCACATGGGCTTCTCTGAGTTTAGAGGCCAGCAGGGGGACAGAGGGTGGATGAACACAAGAAAGACAGATGAATAAAGGCGTCCCATGGTGACCAATGCCACGAAGGAAGACGTGGCAGTAGAGGGGTAGAGAATGAGAGGGTAGGACATCCTTGTGGCTAGGGGAGAAGTGCTCAAGACATTGGCACCATCGCCCTTGCATTTGAAGGAGACCAGAGCTGTCCTCATTCTGACAGTAGCAAGCCAGAAACCTTGGCAAGCCACCTCCTCCCTCTGACCCCCAGACTTTCCATCCCTAAAGTGGGATTGGTGACATCCGTGAGTCAGTGTGCCCAGAAGACTCAGCACAGAGCTTGGGACAAGCCCTCAGTGGATGACGGTGACTATCATCCCCAATCCTGAGTCCTGATGCCCTCAGGATGCCTTGTTCCTCCCAGCTCTGTCCTCCTAGCTTCTCCCTGCGCTGGCCTCCTAGCCTCTACCATGACCCGTCTCCCTCATGTCTTCAGTCACATCTAACAACGCTGGGCAGGTGGGTGCCAGGGGGACCAGCAGAGAGTGTTTTGACCGAGCGACCAGCTGCGAGCCAGGAGAGGCTCCCGGAACACCCGCTACCTTGGTGGGCGACAGCTTTGATGTCCTGCCAGAACTGATAGGCAGGCCTGTTTGCTCGGTCTTATCTGTGAGTTCTGTACCAACATGGCCCTGTGCCCCCATCCCCTCATGGAGATTATCGGCCTCAGCATCTGTGCCAGGGTGAAGCCCACGTGGCCTTTCCCACACCCTCGCTCCATGCCACCACTGAGGCTGTCTCCGGCTACCCAGACCCCAGCTCCTACGGCGGATCGCCACGGAAAGCGTGAGCTTGGAAGAGAGGTCCAGCCTCCCCCAGAGCCAGCTCTGTCCCCAAAGCACACAGAACCCTGCCATTTCCAAGCGAGGGTCCTGGGGACGCAGATGTAGAACATGGGCGGGAACCCTAGATATTCCCTAGCTCCTGCACGTTAGATCCAGGTGCATGCGTGTTCTGGAGCTACTGAACCAAAGGACCACAGACCTGGGGCTTAAAGTACAGAGTCTCTCTCCACACTTCTGTGGCTGGGAGTCCAGGAGCCAGGTGTCAGCGGGACTAGGCCTTGAGGACTTCAAGCGATCTGGCCACGTTCCCCCTGCCACATCAGCTTCTAGAGGTTTGCAGGCAATCTGAGCATCTCTGGACATGTAGATACATCACTCACCTCCGTCTCCATCTCTGTTCCCCAAAGGCATGTGTGTGTCCACATTTCTCCTTTTTATAAGGATACAGTCATATTGGATGGGCTCACCCTAAAGACCTCTCACCTTAACTCAATCACTTCTGCAAAGATCCTGCTTTCTTTTCCTTTTCTTCTTTTATTGAGTCGCAGTCTCACTCTGTCGTCCAGGCTGGAGTGCCATGGCATACTCATGGCCACCTCAGCCTCGACCTCCTGGATTCAGGTGATCCTCCAGCTTCAGTCTTCCAAGTAGTTGGAACTATAGATGTGTGCCACCACACCCAGCTAATTTTTTTATTTATTGTGGAGATGAGATCTCACAAGTTGCCCAGGCTGGTCTCGAACCCATGGGCTCAGGCAATCTTCTTGTCTCTGCCTCCCAAAGTGCTGGGATGACAGATATGAGCCATCGCTCCTGGCCCTATGTTTAAATGAGGTCACACCAACAATACTGAAGCTGGAACACGGTTCAACCCACAATGTTAAAACACTATCCAAGCCCAACCCTGGCCCAGCTCAGCCACAGCTGTGTTACCAAGGGTGGCCAGGTGAGTCCACCATGGACCCCTGTGAGCTGTGGCCCCATCTGACAGACACAGGGAAGTGGCAGCTCCAGAGGAGGGACGTGTGGTACCCAGGGCTCCTAGGGGTACAGGTGCTCTGAGATCAAGGTCTCCTCCCTCCTGGCTCACACCGGCCTCAGCCACACACCAGAGCCCAGGCATGGTGTTGGACTGCAGGGCGGAGGCTGAGGTCCCACCGCTGAGTCCCAGAAGGGACCTTGGTGACCCAGTTTCCCGAACCGGTATCTGTGCTCATGCAGTTTCCACCTCACAGCCCTCCATGGTGCAAGGGCAGGGTCGTCCTGATCCTCTCCTGGTGGCATCTAAGATCAGAGAGGCAAACTCACCTGTTCGGGGCAGCACAGACAGCAGGGATGGGGGGTGGGAAGGAAGGAGTCAGGCACAGTCCCGTCCAAGCCCACTGCCCCAACACACTCCCCAAACAGTGCTGTCCAGAAAAGCTGAACCACCCGTCACCTGTGCTTGATAAACGACTGAGAAACATGCCTCATGGGGTGCTCAGAACCCACCTGTGACCCCTCAGGGATGGTTCTTTTCAGAACATGGCAGACTCTGCTCCATCCCCAGCTCTGCCCCTCACTAGCTGTGTGGCGTGGCACAAGTCGCTTTGGCCTTCTGTGCCTTGGTTTCCTCATCTGTAAAATAGGCTTGGAAACAGTACCTGCCACATAGGGTGGTTGAGGGTGAAATGGATTAATGTGTACTAGGCTCTTCCCTAGAACCTGGGGAAACGGTTTCTGAGTGTCACCTGTGAGGGCTGCCTGTGGTTCTGGCAGGGGCTGCCCCAACTGTCCCCCAGCTGCTTGCTCTAATCTATGCTGAAGGCGAGTCCCATCTCCCCTACCCCCCTCCCCGGGGGGGCACGTGACATCTTACTCCTGAGGTCTGTCAGAGCCACTAGCAAGGAGATAAATCTCCACTGGCCCCTGCCTGCCCTCCCTCCACCCTCTCCTCAGAGACTGGGTTGTTAAAAATGTGTCCGACCCCGGGAAACCTAACCCCGACATACCCTGTGACAGCAGTGGCATCTGTGACCGCCACAGCCTTATCTGATGGGAAACCAATCCCTGTGTTCCCCCATCCCAGGGCTCCTGGGCAAAGAGCAGTTCAGCAACTGATTCCAGTCTGGGTGCAGCCCCAGGACAGACACAGCTCTGCTGAGGGACTGGGGTGAGCCAATTCAGGCTATGGCGTCAGCATGTGGGAGACAGAAGGGGAGGGAGCTGCAGTCCCCTGGCCAGGGCCTCAGCCTGTGTTCCGGGTTCTGTCTTGTCCACGTTTGGGTTGATGATGACATGCTTGTCTTGCTCCCCTGTAAAAGGAAAGGACTGGCTTATATACCAGAATGGCCCAAGTGTCATTTTGGGGTTTCGGGTATGGCTTGCTCCAGGCTTCAACCAATGTCTCCAGAAATGAACTTTCCTCCCTTCTCCTAGACTCTGCCACCTGGGGGTTCCCCACGTCCAGGCTTGTACTCTGTCACAGGTGCTGCCCCCAGTTCCTGGCTAGTGGAACACATTCCTCCCGACTGTCCAGAGGGACAGCGCCAATGTCCCCTTCCACCACGTACCAGTCCCCAGCACCACAAGGGCTCTTCCGATGATGCCAGACTCCACATGGAGACACTGCCTTCACCAAGGGGCAAAGGTCCTCTGGGATCTGGGCCCCAACTCCAACTTGCTGGTCATCTGCCAGGGCCCATGTCCACGGCCTTTGTCTCACCAGGGGGCAGGAGCAGCATGGTGCCAGGGCAGAGCATATTGGAGGCTCTGAGCTGGGCATGGTCCCTGTCACCCACCAAAGTGTGGTCTGAGGGTTGTCTAACTCCTTGTCTTCAGGAGGCCATCACCTCAACCCATGAGGACTGCTGGAATGAAATGCCACCATGCTGAGTTCTCCAGTCATGCAGAGTAATGGTGGCCATTCCCAGAACTCCACCCTGGTTCTGGCCTTCCCTGCCCAGCCCAGCTGTGTGGTAGCCACTGAGCAGTTGGGACTGAGGACACAAGGACTCTGGAAGTCCAGTGGAAGCAGAAAGTGGGTTAAACAGAGGGGCCTGGGAGGGGGTCTGAGTGTAGGCTCTTGCTACAGAGGTGTGGAGTCCGACCACAGAGCAGCAGGTGCACTGCGGCCACTGAGGAAGGCATGCCAGCAGCAGCAAGTGTTTCTAAGACAGCAGGGACTGGAGAGCTGAGGCCCTGCTAATGGCAGTTGCCTCCTCATGCACCTGTGCCCCCACCCTCAGAGAACGCTCAGTAGCTCTTTAGAGCTCTCAGTGGCAAGCCCAACCCCCTGTGTACATTTCAGAGCCCTCTGCTTGGCTCCACTGGACTCACAGCCTCCTCCGTCACCACTTGGACCCACCTCACCCTCCACTCTCCAGCAGGGCCCACCTGCTCCTAACCTGGACTGGGTCAGACAATGTCAGCCTGAAGCCCTCTGCAGACGACCCTGCCCCAGCCTGCCCTTGACTCAGCCCCCAGGTCTCAGCTCAGATGCCTCTGCTGAGGGAGGGTTCCTCTGTGTTCCCACAACCCTGACCTTCATTACCTTGGCAGTCCCAGAACACAGCTGGGTGTCTGGCACACAGGAGGTTCTCAGAGAATGAACAGACAGGGGATCTAACTAGATTCAACAACAAGCAGGTTAAGCAGGGTACTGTGGCCCAGGCTGGTCTAAGCTCTGCAATTCAGCAGGGACAGAGGACAGAAATCCCTGACCTCCCTTTCTGGTGGGTAAGGCAATCTAACAAGAAAAGTAAGAATATTTTAGAGCACGCCAAGTGCTAAGAAGACAGAAAACTAAGAAGAGACACACGAAGCATTGGGGCCTGGAGAGCTGAAAATTCTATAGAGTGGACTGAGAAGGCCTCCCAGAGAACGTGGCTTGAGTGTAAGCCTCAAATAGGCAGGGAGTGAGTCGTGGAGGTGGCAGGAGGGATGATGGATGAATGTGTAGATGGGTGGATGGGTGGATGAGTGGATGGATGGATGAAAGGAAGGAAGAAGGAAGAAAGGAAGGAGGATTGAAGAGGTGGAGGGATAGATGGAGAGGTAGAGGGATGGATAAATGGATGGATGGATGGATGGATGGAAGGAAGGATGAATTAAAGGATGGATAGATGGATGGATGGATGAATGCATGAATTAAAGGATGAATGGATAATTGGATGGATGATAGATGGCGGCTATATGGAAGGATATATGATGGATGGATGGATGGATGGATGGATGGATGGATGGATGGATGGATGGATGGGTGGGTGGGTGGATGAATGAGTGAGTGAACAAAGGAATGAATGAACAATGAACATCCCTATGATATATGCAGATAACTTATTTTACACCCATTCTTATCATTATTCTTCCTTCTCCTCCCCTGGCCATCTGCATCCCATCTGTCCTTCAAGGTCACAGCTGGGAGCCCCATCTGATGACACTGGATGGGACCCGTCACCCCTGACTTTCAATACCTAGGATCTCTGAGCCTATGCCCCACATACAGGGGGACTCAACTTGAGCATCACCTGGCATGGGACCATGCAAGGGATCCTGAGGACTCACTCGTAGAAAGTATCTGCAGGACTAATTCTCTGCAGTGAACCTCATTTTGTCTGGCTTATTTTTTATTGGTGTAAACACTCATTCTTTTATCAGGGAGAAGGGAGATGGCTTCAAGATATGAAAGTGCAAGAACACGGAAAACATGTTTGAAAGATCGGCGAATGCAGTGTCCTGTGCACGGTCAGCTCCTAATTACACACCAGCAGTAACACAAGCCTGGGAGGACAGCCAGGAAAGGCGAAACGTCCTTCTCTCCCGCTTCCTCTCCAACTCTCCTTCTCAGTTTTCCTAAATTTCTCTAGGGTACAGGATGAATTTTAAAGTACAAGAAAAGATATTTTACTTTTTAAAAGGACACAGACACTTATAAAGCAACATATGCAAGGGAAAGGTGTTAATTTTTGCTCACAATTTTTTTTTTAAGTATTTTTAACCATGAGAATGGCTTGAGTCTTATTTTTCAGAGTGGGGTGGAGATGCTTCTGTTCAGAGAGTTTTTGTGATGGATCTGAAGAGTGGAGACCAAGGATCTGATGGGAGCAGGCAGATGCCTCCAGGTGTTTGGGGAGAGTCCCACAGACACGCTAGAGAACTGCCAGAAACTCAGTAAAACTAGAACCGAGATCAGAACTAGTAAGAGCCCTCCTGTCATCCAGCGGGACTTGGGGCCCAGGCTACAAGCATTCTAAGGAAAATGGGCAAGCTGGACCTTGTGCATGAGCCCAACAGGTTCTCAAGGTCAGAGATGCAGAGGACAGGCTGATTTCCTTGGAAACACAGCCTGCCACCATCACTTCAGAGTCAGCACCAGCACACACACTCAGAGCTGAAAAGAGCTTTCTAGAGCTAAGTCATCTTTGAATTCTCATCCCATGGAGAAGTGGGGCCTAAATTCCCTCCCTTTGAGCCTGGGCTGGCCCACGGGACTTGCTGAACCAGTAGGAGGCTGCCCTCTCTGAGGCTAGCCCTGAAACTTTGCCACTTACCCCAGGCCTTGCAGAATACTTGTCATTAAGTCCCTTGGCTGTCATTAGTGAGCCCAGCTGGTGGCTGGAGAGACACTGAGACTGTGTGGGGGTAGAGGATGACTGGGGGCAGAGGACGACTGAGGCCAGGACTCCTAGCTTATGAGGGATGCTGCCTTGGATGCTCCAGGCCAGCCCAGCCATCAATTCAATGCACCAACTGACCCTGGTTGACCCCACACAGAACTGAAGAACCACCCGGCTGAGCCCAGCCCCAACTGCTGGTTCACAAAGTCCTGAGAATGAATACAGTGGTTACTGTATAAAACTACCCAAGAGAGCATCGGATAAATTGACAGGCCTAGATTCAGGAGGGGGATGGAACCTTGGAGCCCCAAAGGCCACCTGGTCTGTTAAACCCTAATAGCAAATCTGCAGGTGGAAGAGATGGTGCCTCGGGCTCCAGACGTGACCTTGGGCAGCTCATCAATGCCTGAACTTCAACTGTCCTCACCTGTAAAACAGGGCCATGGCTGCACACGTAGCATGCTGACTATGAGGCTGGCTTGAGCTTGATACCATAGTGTGGGGTTACCATTTCTCACCTCCTGCTGACCCTAAACCCCAAGAAGCAATTCAGCTCATTTTTTAAAACATGGTTAGTTGGAAGGACTCACAAATATGACTTACGCTTCACCTGGATAGGAGTGTCTAGAGCTGATTTTTGCATCAATCTTCTTTCCTGGATGAACACACCCTCATGCCCACCCACAGCATTGGGATCCCCCTTTCCAAATAGTTAGGAAGAGTTGAAGTAACGATGATGACGTTTTGCCCCTGCAGAGAGGAACAAACGGGACAGACTTCAAAAGTCTCCACTGGAACCCCCCCACCCCCCACTTCCCTGGTTCCAGTACAACAGACTTCTCATTGCCCAGCATGTTAATCTGGAGTTGTCCCTGGCCCCATCAGAGGAGACAAAGACCCAGGAGATCCATGACAACTGCCTCCCCATCAGATTCAGAAATGGGGGTGTGTGTGAAAGCCCTGCCAAGGACGTCTCTCGTGGTGCAGGTGACCCTATGCATGTGGGTACAAGGTCCTGACTGCCAGTGAGTGATGTGCCCATGGTGGCTGACTCCTGACACCATCTCTGAGCAAATGACACGAGAAGAAGTCCAGGCTTTGGCTCCCTGGCCTTCCTGGCATCTTCACCTGACATGAACTTGCTTGAGGATCAGAAACAACAGTCCCACAGCATCCACATTTCTAACAAGCAGCCTCACCCTCCCCAGAGTCCTCCAGCAACCCTCCAATAAAAGCAACTGGTATGACCCTGGTGCACCTAGCATGGGGCAGGGTGCATGCATGACTCGTCCACACAAGCTGCCAGGATCTGTCTTATCTGCAATCCAGCTTCAGGGGTGGGACAAGGGTGGGGTGGAAAAGGCCACCAAGACTTCTGTGCAAGAGGGACATTCACACGGCCTTGCCTCATTGCCTTGGGCCCTTCATGCTTACAGAAGGGGAAGTTGAGGAAAAGCCCCAGGACCAAGCTCTGAGGGCCTCCTGCCTACCTGTCCTCCCCACCCCTGGTACCCCCTCCTCCAGTTACAGCTGAGAGGTGCAGGATGCAACACAGATGCAGGGTGCAGGGGGTCTCTACAGGTTTGGCTCCTTGGATGCATGCGGCTCCCAGCAGGGCATCCCAGGGTGCAGGTGGGCCTACGCACCCCAGTTCCCGTCTCTCTAACCCTCAGGTCTCTGGCCTAGCCACATGCAAACACATGCTAAGAACGTTTCACATACTCACTGAAATAAGCCAATCACAGAAACAAATCACACACGTGCTCACTCGCATGGGAACTAAAGAGCGAGTCTCTGGAGGTGGGGAGCAGAGTGGCAGATCTGTGTCCAGAATGACCCATGAGACCCACACAGCAGAGCTTGCCTGTGGCCACCCAGCAGCCTTTGTATCCAGGTGTGTCACATGCCTGCACTCTGGCCAATGGGAAGGGACAGTACAACTTTCTGGAAGTATCCTAGAAGGGACGGGCTGTGGAGGGTGGACTGTGGGGTATAGACAGACGGGAGGCCGAGGAGAGCGAACGTGATGGTGGTGATGAGTCATCACGATGAGTCGCCCACACCAAGGGGTGGGGGAGCCCGGGTCCCCCTGTTGCCTGTAGAGACATCTCCACCAGCCCTGGGCCACTGACTTCTGGATGCTTTCTATCTGGTCCAAGCCACGATTAACCTGGGTCTTTGCTAAAATACCAGACCTGTATCCTAACTAACGCACTCCACAAACGAAAAGAAAAACAGAATCTGCTCAAATCAGAAAATGCTGCTGCTGGTGACATCCGCCCCCACCCCCATGTCAACTCCTAACATATTAGTTTATCAAAGTCTCTGAAAAGTCCTGCAACAAAGAAAGCAGTTGAACGTCATGTGAGCCAACAGTCCCCAAATGTCCCTGGCTTGTTTTGGCTTCTCATCATTTAACAACCTGTTTAAAACACTTTGGTAACTTCCAATCTGAAATGATAGAAATGCTGTACATCATTAAGCCAAAAAAACAAGATGAAGGAAAAAAAACCAAAAAAAACAAGATGAAGGAAAAAAAACCTAGTTTAGAAAAAACGTGTGTGTGTGTGTGTGTGTGTGTGTGTGTGTGTGTGTGTGTGTGTGTGTGTATTTGGTCAGATTCTCCAATCAGGACAACAAAAATTGATCAGCTCTGAGTTTGGGGCGCATTTGCACCTCAGTGTCCCAGAGGGAATGGTAGGCTGAGGTCACATGTCCAACCCCAGAGCCATGGGGTTTGGAAGAAATACAGTGTTAATCTGGGCTTCTTACAGACAATCTTCCCAAATAAATACAAAGAGTATGATGACAAATGCTTACTTTCGGCGGAGCAGAAACTTCTCCTTAATCGTAAGTAAACTTCCCTCCGTACAAGAACTTGCCTGGAGTATCAGAAGGGGCCGTCCCGTTAAACTTCACAATGTGTGGCTTATCTGCAGTGATCACCCCGCATTAAGCTGTCCAGGGTCACACAGCTACCAAGTTGTGAGCCAAGATTTGATCCCGGGTGTGCTAAAAATATGTTTTTACTCCCACAAAGGGGCCGTGTCCTCAGAGGCTGACCCCCTTCGTGAGAGGAAGCCGTGACTTCAAGATACAGATCAAGGCTCTCGGAGCAGCAGTGACCCCAGCCTCACCTTTCAATGGGGCCGGCGTGTCTGTCCCAGGGTAGCGAGGTGGTTAAAAGTTCAACGTCTGTGTCTGGAGTCAGACTTCCTGCGCTCGAACCCAACTCCTCGGCTTGCAAGAGTGGACTTGGGTGAATCACTCCACTCATCTGGGCCTCAGGGCCTCCCTGGAAAAACCCGGTAATAATATGAATCACATCTCAGGGTGTTGGGACCGTAAGAGCAACGACATGCTCTGGGAAGACAGAGTATCTGTGTGCCCAGGACTGGTGATTCCATCCTGGCTATGCCCCCAACAGTCAGGGACATGTGTCCACCAAGGGGACAAGGCTCTCCAGAACGGAAACTGCCCCACCCTACCCACAGTGGACACACAAGCGCCTTGTGTTGTGTGACGGTTGTAACAAGAGCCCCCCGTGAGAACCCATGACTGTGGGAACCCTGAGTCCAAGAGCCCATGAGCTACACAGAGTCATGCAGATGCTTGTGCAGGCACAGCGGGAGCGAATACAGCCCAACAAAGAGTGACTGTGTGGGTGCCGCCATGTCCTTCTCAGAATGCAAAATCCATCTCATCTCTGAGGTTGAGAGTCAGGAAAGCACCAACCTCCAATGAGGAGGTGCTCTAGAGCACCTCCTCATTGGAGGTTAGTGCTTTCCTGACTCTCAACACCTCGTGGGTGTCTTCAGGGTATGAAAATGTATAGACAGACATAGAGATAGTGAAAGTGTAGCTGTAGGTGTAGGTATACTATATAGGTACAGGTATAGGTATGAATATATAGATATTGATGAGATAGAAACAGAGATAGTGATAGGTGTAGGTATAGATATGGATATACAGATAGAGACGAGATATAGAGATTGAGGTAGAGATAGAATTAGAGATAGAGTTAGATAGAGATAGAGTTAGAGTTAGAGATAGAGATAGAGATAGGTATAGATATGAATATATAGGGAGATATAAATGGGATATAGAGATAGGGCTAGAGATAGAATTAGAGGTAGAGATAGAGTTAGAACTGACAGAGATTGAGTTAGAGATGGAATTACAGTTAGGTTTAGAGATAGAGTAGGAGATGGAATTAGAGACAAAGATAGAGATAGAGATAGAATTAGAGACAGAGTTAGAAGACAAAGATAGTGTTGAGATAAAGTTAGAGATAGAGTTAGAGTTAGAGACACAGAGAGAGAGAGGTGGAGGTAGAGAGAAAAATAGAGTTAGAGTTGATAGAGTTAGAGAGAGATAGAGATTAGAGATAGAGTTAAAGATAGAGATATGACTAGATATAGGTATAGATATGGATATATAGATATAGATGAGATAGAAATAGGGATAGAGATAGGTATAGATATAGATAGGTAGATAGATATGAGGTAAAGTATAGGTACAGATATGAATATATAGACAGATGCAGATGAGCTAGAAATAGAGACAAAGATATAGATAGATATAGGTGAGATATAGAGATAAGGATGGAGATTGCAATAGTGATAGAGTTAGACATAGAGATATGACCAGACGTAGGTACAGGTATAAGTATAGGTATGAATAGATACAGATCCAGATAGACTTAGGTTTAGACTAAGATACACATAGATAGTGATTAGGCAGAGGTGTAAGTACAGATATCGATATAGACAGACAAATGAAACCTCAGTGAAAGTCCCCCATGAAGTCCTCAATGCCACACCCACTCCAAACCGCCCTCTCACAGCCCTCTCCCTACCAGGGTCACACCAGCTCACAGCCCTCTCCCTACCAGGGTCACACCAGCTCACACACTGCAGGAGAGAAAACCTCCTTGCACACATGCACGTGCCGTGTCTCGTCTCCTCCCAGTCCCCAGCATTGGAGTCTGTTTTCACGGCCCATGCTCTCCAACTAGGACAGGCCTGTGGGGTCTGTGGAGTTATTATGAGGGGTGGCATGCCAGCTGGTGGCTTTTTGCGGTGGCCTCCGTTCCACATACAGCCTTCCACTTCGGGGCAAGGCCGAAGGCAGGAGGCTGTGGAAGAGGGCGGCACGGGAGGGTCCTGAGCTGAGGTGGTCAGGCTGCGCGTCCTGGGGAGACCCCTCTCAGGCGCAGGGGAGCCCGGGAATGGGCAGAAGGGCCTGGAGGATCTCCGTCGGTGAGAAGGAAGCAGGTTGGAGGGGGACCTGGCAGGCAGATGAGGCCTTGAAGCGTGACTGACGGCAGCCGGCAGCGGCCAGGGTGACATGACTGGCTGGGCGGAGGCTGCACCAGGCAAGAGCACAGGGCCAGGGAGCAGCCATCCTGGGTGTCCTCCAGCAGGGGCAGAGGCAGGGCAGCTCAGGGACCAGGGGTGCTCTCAGTGAGGGTGGCGGGGCCGCGATCTGCTTCGTCCCGCCCCCAGCCCTGCCCTTTTTGTAGCCTTTCCTGGGCTCCCTGGGTTCCATGGGGTGGAGTGTAAAGTTCCAGCAAAGGGGTCACTGTGACCGTCAATCTCGACCTCAGGTGTCAGTTCGGCTGGGCCACGGTGCCCTACTGGTCAAATACATCAGGATGCTGCCGTGGAGGCATTTTGAGGATTAGATGAACACTGAAATTAGTAGGCTTTCAGTAAAGCAAGTCGCTTTCCCCTGTGGATTGGGGCTCACCCAATCAGTTGAAGGTATCCATAGAAAAAGACTGATCTCCCCCAAGAAAAGGGAATTCCGCCAACAGATGGCCTTCAGACTCCAGGCACAATGCCAGTTCCTCCCTGGGTCTCCAGCCTGCCGATCCCTCTCGTAGATATTGGACTTGCCAGACTCCATGGTTATATGAGCTAATTCCTTAAAACAAATGAATATATTTACATATAGATTTGTATATATCCTATAGATGCATATGACAAATGATAGATGAGATAGATGGAAATAAAGAATAGGGTAAGATAGAGAAAGATATAAAGAGAGATAGAGGAAAGAAGGAGAGAGGGAGGAAGAAAGGGAGGCAGGGAGGGTTGAAGCTGACGGATAGATAGGTGGAAAGAGAGAGAGATGGATAGATAAATAGATGGATGAGATACATATAGATAAATAGATGATAGAGATAGATGATAGATAGATATAGACAGATGGTAGATAGATAGATAGATAGAGAGATAGATAGAACAGATGGATAGAGAGACAGGATACAGTAAGAGATATAAAGAGAGTGATCGATAAAGAGAGAGAGGGATGGATAGGTGAATCGATGGATAGAAAGAGGAATAGATAGATGGATGGATGATTGATAGAGAGAAAGAAATAGAAGCCTGGCTCGGTGGCTCAGCCTGTAATCTCACACCTTGGGAGGCTGAGGTGAGTGGATTGCCTGAGCCCGCGGGTTCAAGACCCGCCTCGGCAACTTGGCGAAACCTCATCTCTACAATAAATCAAAAATCAGCCAGGCATGATAGCGCACACCTGTAACTCCAGCTACTCGGAAGGCTGAGGTGGAAGGATCGCTGGTGCCCAGCAGTGGAGGCTGCAGTAGCTGGGAGAGGCCACTGCACTCCAGTCTGGGCAACAGAGTGAGACTCCAACTCAAAAAAAGAAATAGATAGGTAGATAGATGATGGATGGATAGAGAGATAGATAGAGAGACAGAGAGATAGAGAAATAGATATAGAGAGATAGAGACAGAGAGAGATGATGAATAGGGATCTTGTTGGTTCTATTTCTCTAGAGAGCCCTCACTGACACTACTGCAACCCTTCAGAGCATTTGCTGGAAATATAGAAAGAGGCAGAAGAGAAACTAAAGCAAGAAGCCATCGTGTAGTCTGGGGCAGCCACAGGCTGAAGCCTCTTACAGGACTGGACCAACTCTAAGACTGGACATGCCGCTTCTCAGTGACCTGCTACTGGGGAGCAGTGGCCCCTCACTCTCCAAAGTGACCACTTGCCTGCCATTGGGTCCTAGGATCCAATGGCTCACAGTAGGTGCTCAAGAAATATGCTGGCAAATGGACAACAGCTGCCCTCAGGTCTGTGTTCCACAGGCCCCCGCGGTTCCCTCACACTCTGGCACCGGATGTTACCAGCACATTTGGGTTTTGTTTCCTCAATTCAGAGTCATTTCCTCTAAATGCACTATAAGTATGCTCACAACAGCCCGGCCCATTAAAAAGCATTATTTTTTAATGTTGTTTAGCGTCGTAAGGACCACACAAAGTGCCTAACGATGATCCTGGCACTGAGAAATGAAATTTTCTGTTAAATGTGTTTCCCCTAGAAGCATCACAGAATGAAAAGTCGAACAGCCAGGCAGTAGGTGGATCCCCTCCAGGCTGAGTCCTTTAAACTATTTGTACTCTGTGCACACAACAGCACAGATGAATTTCTGGGACGTTCTGCTGTGCAGAGGGAGATTCTGTGGCCCCACGTATGCAAGCCTAGGAGTGGCATGGCCGATCTGCAGCTGCAGAACCAGGCAGACGCTATCTGTGTGGAAGGAGTAGCACTAACGGGGTGTCTGTGGGGATCTGACATGTGCCGTGTGTTGGCGACAGCTCTGTGGGTGTGTGCACATGGCAGAAAAGCCACCAAGCCGCACAATTGAGACCTGCATGCCTCACTGTGTATGTGACTCAATACGAATGAAAATAAAAGTGGATTTATCTTCAAATGAATGTTAAATAACAAAAGATTTATATGATTTTTATAATTTAAAAGATCCATATTCAGGACCCTTGTCCCTTCCTTGTCCCCTCCTCCCAACTTGCCTGTCTGGTGGTGGCTGGAGGTGGAGGATGGGGTAGAGGCTGTGGTCTCAGAGGGACCTAGGTTTGACTGCAACCCTAACTTTTTCATCAAGGAATTCACCTTCTCTCACTTACAGATTCTTCATCTATAAAAATGGAACTAGTAACATTCAGCCCTCAGATGTTATGCAAATTGAACAAGGTGACACATATTATTATTAGATTCAGCCTGAGGGTTCACCTCCTAGAAACCTCATCTTAGACACAGGACATGAACAAACACTATTAAACGGACCAATGTAGCCAGGCATGGTGGCTCATGCCTGTCATCCCAGCACTTTGGGAGGCGGAGGCAAGACCGCCTCTCCCCTGGGCAACATAGCAAGCCTCTGTCTCTGCAAAAAGAAAAAAGGGATCACCAACTCTGGACCATTCCACGGGTCTACCACCTGACCATCAAGACCTTGCTTTGCACCTAATGATAGCAACGCCACTTGTAAACCTTCTGTTTTTTTATCCTCCTTTTAGTGGTAGGGAAATGGAGGCACCGAGAGGATAAGTCATTTGTTCCACATCCTGGAGCCAGTGAGGGTAAAAACCAGGGTCCAAGCCGGACAGATTGGCTCCAAGCCTGCCGCAGCCACCAGGGTGAACACCAGGAACCTGAGCGGGAAAGCCAGCCATGAATCATCTGATGACAGGTCGAGGGGGACATGCTGGGGACCAGAATCCATCGCTTTTACAAGTGTCCTGATGTGTTTATAGATCTGGGCATCTGACAGGGGAAGGGAGAGGCAGTCTGGACTCTTCCGGCCACCCTGCCTCCGTGCAGGCTGAGTCCAGCCTCCATAGGAGCATGAGAGAACCCACCCGTGGTGAACAATTTCCATGGAAGCCGCTGCAGAACCAGCCTTTGCCCACACCTCACCAGGCCTGTCTGTTCTCAAACCGCAATCTAGAAAGTGGTGCGGAGCGGGCAGGGAGGGTGAGGTCTCCATCTCGACTCTGTTGCTGACACACACCTGAGCCTGGCCCCCGGGTCTTGTGTCCATGCAACAGCTTCGGATGGCTCAGCTGCCTGGCACACAAACCATCAGGGAGAGAACCTAGGGAGGGCCCAGCCCTGGAAGCTGCTGGATCGTGGCCTTGCCTGTGTTCCCTCAGAGCCACCCTGGAAAGGGGGTGAGGGGGCAGGGGTGGACGTAGGGACAGTGCTTCCAAGGCCACTGGGCATGATCCCTGGGGCTGCTGACATGTCACGACAGCACCCAAATCGGCGGTACTATTTATGGGCATGAAGGAGCAGCCATGGCTGCACCTGGGACCATCTGAGGGGGCGGAGCCCACAAGGCCCGTCACCCCCTTTGTCATGCCCTGTGGGACTCACCAGAGCACCACAATTCCCTCCCAGGGCGCCAAGACGGCTGGCAGCTGATTTGGAAAGGCTGGAGCTGGTCAGCGGAGGCAATTACCTACAATTATTATGCAAGCTTCTAATCACTGCACTTGGCTAATTACTTACCAATTATCCGGGCAATAAACCTCCAGGGGCAGAAAGACCTCCCTCCCTGGAAGGCGTGCTGGGTACCCAGAGAGTAGACACAGGAGACCCTGGCCCTTGCCCCAAAAACTTTCTGAAAAGTCTCCTGAAACTCTGAATACATGGGGACAGCAGACATCCAAAAGAGTGACCGCAGGGCCTCAAGGCTGGGGGCTGGTCCCCAAGGCCCTCCCTCCTGCTCTGCGTTCACATGCAAACCCCTCCAGGACTCCTGAGAGTCAGACCTTCCCTCCAAGTGCACGCAGCTCACAACACATGGACACAATTTAAAAATGAAAACGGGACCATTCCAAAACCTGATGCCTCAATAACCGAAGCAGGCATCTGTCTGTGCACACATTCATTCAGCACTTACCGAGCACCTGCTGTATACCAGGCATGGTTCTAGAACCCAGAGATACAGTCAGCTTCCCTCCCTCATGGTGCTAGTTGTCCAGGTATCGAGATGGTTATGCTCTAGGCCAGTGCGTCCTGACCATCCCTCCACAGGTGGCTTGAGCCCCCAGCCCCGAGGACCGTTTGCTACTCAAACCCCCAGGCAGCCTGGTGGGAATGCAGACCCCGGACATGTGGGGCCTCCGTGGCCAGCTAAGAGTTCTTGCAACCACCCTCCTGACACTTGCTCACTTAGGAAGGCTCTGGTGGTGAAGCCACATGCTTGGGTGATTTTTATCCACTGAGAATGATGGACTCGATCCCTAGACTTTGAGCACCACAAGGGTGGGAAGCTGGCTGTGAAATTGCGTGGCATGTCTATGAAGTCAGGTTCAAGAATTGTGCCTGGTACACAGTAGGTGCTCAATAAATGCCAAATGAATGTGTACACAGACATGTGCCCACTTCTACTGTTAAGAGTCGATATCGAGTCTAGGAGTCTAGGGTGGTCCAGTTTCCATTTTTAAATCATGTCACCGTTCTGTGAACCCTGTGTGCACAGAGGGAAGGCCTGACTTCCCAGGCGTATAGAAGACCGGGAATTCTAGAAATCACTGCTCCCAAGCACTGTGTTGAACAGCAGGTGCAGGAGACCCTGACAGGCCACTCCTGATCAAGGCCTCTTTGAAAGGAAAGCCCAAGGACCCCAGAAGCCAGGTGGCCACTTGCCTGGCCTCCAAGTCAGTGGCCATCATTTTGCCTTCTGGAGATGGGCAGGCTGGAACCTTCGAACTTGGGCTATGCTGAGAAAGACAGGTTCTGAGGCCCTAGAGGCTGCTGTCCCTTCCCCAGCCCTCCAGGTTGGCCATCGCCGCCGCTGGCCAGCTTGACCTCACTGGCCTCCAGTTCTCCCTCAAGACAGCTGCTGACCCTGGAGCCTGGGTGGGTGACAGGTCGGGCTGGGTCTGGACCCAGCCTGGATTCAGGACTCTGGACCAGGGGCCTTCCTCACCGCCCTCCTGCTCAGCTCGGCCTTGGCTTATCCTGTTACTAGCAGGTCCTATTTATTGAGCATCTACTGGGTGCATGAATTAGCCCCTTGAATTTGCATAAAAGACCTATGATGTGGGTATTTTTTACACCCATTTTCAGATGTGAAAGCAGAGGTACACCCTCTGTCATAATCCACCTTTCCCCCCACCAAGCCTCAGTTCCCTCATCCGGAAAATGCGAATTATGAGTGCTGTTCTGCCTCCTCCTGGTTGACTGTGAGTAGGGTGGGGGGCTCACATCCGCTGCTTAGACCCTCTGAGCCTTGCCCAAGACTGAGGCCAGGGAAGGTGCTGCATAACCACTGTCTCATGAGATACTGTGTTGCACACTTTCTCGGGCGCTACACATTCAGGGTCACAGCGTCTGCCAGGTATTCCCCACACGTTCCAAAGTCTTCTGGGTATTAACTTGCTTAACCTTCACAGCAGCCCCACAAGGTGGGTGCATAATTACTACCCCTAGTTAACAGGTAAGGACACGGAGGCACAGAGTGATTAAGGAACTTGCCAGTGTCGCAGAGCAAAGGGCATAGGAATTTGTGTGGCATGTCTGTGAAGTCAGGATTATTTTAATACCCACTTTACAGATGGGTAAACTGAAGAGCCCCTGAGTGGATACTCCCTGCTCCATTCATGGGCTGCCTGATCCCAGAGTATACTCCCCAGGACTATGTCTCCCCAGCTCAGAAACATGTGAGGAGATGGCGACGATGATGACACCCTCAATCCTGTCACACCTCTACATTCCATGATAAATCCAGGTCATGGTGCGGCCCCCTCCAAATGCCTGCAGAGTTTGTCACCTGCTGGACTCACCCGCCTCCTGGGTGTACCATGACCTGTGCTGGTTTTAAGGCTCCCCCATCCAGCTGAGAGGGAAGCTCCCAGGAAGGATGGGGTCCTCCCTTCTCCTTTTACCCCCTGTGGCCCACCCAAGGCCTTGCCCGCAGTGTTGGACACTGCCATCTCCCAGAATCCCCATGTCGGTGATCACAGGACAAGAGGCCTCACTCTGGGGCCCCTGGGCAAGGCTGAAGCAGCCCAGAACCTGAGGGGCTTAAAGTTTCACTCTGGCCTGATGATGGCTTTATGAGTTTAAACCTCAGTTTCCTCCTCTGGATTATGGGAATAAAATATCAGAGGGTTTAATCTCAACCAAGATGCAGACGTGTGGGGTCAGGGGCTGGTGCTAACTGACCTTAGGAAGGCCACACATGTTCTACTGGCTGCAGAGGGCGTTGGGACCAAGGGGCCCCTGTGCTTTTAGTCTTGGGGCCATGAGATTAGACCAGCTCCACAGCAGTGGGATGGCTGGGGGAGGGAGCTCCGTGGTGGAGACAGGAGAGGAGGGAAGACCGCTCGCAGGGTTTCAATGCCCGCAGGTCACTGTATCCGGGGCCGGCGCCGTCTCAGAGGTGGGGAACTGAGGCACAGAGTGGTGAAGGGGCATGTTGGCATGTTCACAGAGCCCGGGGAAAGGGGTCTTGACCCTGAAGACCTCTCACTGTCGGGAGTCCATCTAGGAGCCTGGGGACCCGGTGCCTCGTGGAATGGAAAAGTGCACATGGTGACACATTAAGGGAGCATTTGCGATGACATGCACAGGCTGTCCCCCCCCCAGGGTGGGGAGTAGGGAGGTGGCTCTGCTCACACCCGCCCCCTCACTTATGCCTGGGGAGGGGGTGACTGGCAATATGGTGACACCCTTGGGGCTCCATCTGGAGTGTGGCCCAGGTTTCATGGGCTCCTGTGAGGCCTTGAGCCTTCCTAGTACTAGGGACGGCAGTGACAGGCAGAGAGGATCATGACCACCCTTGCAAAGACTCCTGAGCGGGTGGCCTCAGGGCAGCTGTGAGCGAGCCTGAGGAGGTGGGCCGGGGGACTCCAGGGCTGTGACACCTGCAGCCCAGACATGGGAACCCAGGAGACAGCCAGTGGGACCCAGATTGCAGGAGGTAGGCCTCCTGGTGGCTTCCTTTCTCCTGGCAACTTCCTTCCTTCCTTCCAGTGACTTCCTTTCTCCTGACAACTTTCTTCCTCCCAGGGGTTGCTGGGCCAAGGAGCTCTTTTTAACAAACGTGGGGAAACATTATTGTAAAGAAGACAGAAGGCTTTAACAGCAGGAAGGTGCCAGGGTCAGAACCACAGGCAGGTTCTGCAGAGTTCAAATCCACCCGCCCCTGGGCACCCTCTCACAGCTGGGTGGGCCTGTCCTTCAGGCCACAGGCCTCTGCCTGGGGCTTCCCCAATGCCCAGAGGCTGCATGACCCCCCAAACACACACCTGTACCTTCCTTAGCACTGCTGTGAAGTCAGGAGTCAGTGCCTGAGCAGTGAGGAGGACACCAGCCAGCCCTCCTGCCCCAGCTTCTGGGCAGATGCTCCCGGGAGGTGTTTTGTGCGTCTCAGGAGGGCCCTGGGATGAGCCCTGGGTGCCCAACAGGGATGCCGACCACACAGCCTGTCCCCCTCCACTCCTGTGCTGGGGTCACCTCCCAAGGAAGCTAGCGATCCCAGAGCAAGTGTCAACAAACAGAAATGTATTAGAATTGGGGGTGGCGAGAGGGACTTGGGGGGCGAAAGCAGATCCGAAGAGCTTTGAAGGAAAAGCCGGGGTGGAACATGGAAGTCCAGCCAGGTGTTGCACTACAGAGAAATCCCCAGGAAGGTGGGGGTCTCTCTCCTCATTGGGCTTCCATGGGGCCAGAGTCCACCTGCAATTCATCTTCACCGCAACAGTCTACGCTTCCCTACAAAGGCTTCTATTACTCCCTGGATTTTATGGATTTGGACACTGAGACTCAGGGACATATGCTTTTTCCTCTGAGCCAGGTAACTCCCCACACACCCAAAATATGTCACAGAGAAGAAACCAACAGGACCCGGCAAGCATTGAGGTATTGGGCTGGAGGGGGAGAAAGGTCAACTCTAGGGCCAGCATGCTCTGAGAAGGCTTCCTGGAGGAGGTGGATGAACAGACCACAGGACGCTTCATCCGAATCACATACAAATACTGAACAGTTACTGTTACTCATGATATCACGTATCCCAGAGGGAACCCCAAGGCCCCAGGGTGTCCTGGAAGCCCTGTCTAGGTTCCGGCTCAACATGGCCTCAGAGGAGTCTCTCGGGGATCAAGCACCGGGTGCCGGGGTGTGTAACACAAGTGCGCTCTCAAAACCCAGAGCGTTCACCCTGCCCAGACTGCGGGGAGTTGTGAGCGGAGCAGTCCCAGTGTCTGGGGTGAGCTCGGAAGCAGGTGCTGGAGATGTCCAGCCAGAATAGTGCAACCCCACCCAGGGCATCCACAAGGGACAGCGTGGCGGGAAAGACTTTGGAAAATGTGGGTCACCTGAGTCCCTGGCGATGGTGTCCCAATGGGAAGAGCCTAGCTGGCTGGAGCCCAGCAGATACTCCCCAGAAAACCACCCTGGCTGTCTGGGCCATGTAGGCACAGGAGAAGGCAATATGCCATCCTCCCATCAGGGCCGTGTAGACAAGGGAGAAGGAGGTACGTCACCCTCGCTGTTGGAGCTGTGTAGACAAGGGAAAAGGAGGTACCTCGTCCTCTCCATTGGATTGTGTAGACGAGGGAGAAGGAACCACGTTGTCCTCCCCACTGGGCTGTGTAGATGAGTCAGCCTCCTTCCCTGTGGGGCCCCCATGAGTTTTGAGCTGTCCTGCTGACCCTGCCCATCCTCAGGCCCCACAGGCCCAGGGATGGGTCACCAAAGGCTGTTTTACTCTGGAGTTGAGCTGAGAATCCACCTTTCACAGGCGAGTTTTCACAGACGCCTGCTCCCCTCAGAGGGTAAAAAAGGGAAGAGGAACATAGTGAGGCTGAGGCTGGGCTTGGAGGCAGGGGCGGCCGGCGGTGTGTGTTCTGGACCCCTGAGACCCACATCCCAGGCCGGTGCTTTGAACTGTCCCCTCTTTGTTATCCCAGAGGCTTGATAAGCCCACCCGGAACCAGAGGCATCTGGACCCCATTACTCTGCCCTCACCCCCCTAAATCCTTGGCAGCTCCCGCCCTGAGAAGCAGGCGGGTGGGAGTCAGGGGGTTAATTTTCCTAAATGGGTTTTGGGCAGGCAAGTCAGCCTCTTCACGTGCGGGATGCTGACAGCTCGCCCACCAGCCTGGACCTGTCCTCAGGATGATGATGCCTGCCACCCTGTCAATGCCCACCTGGCCGTGAAGAGGTGGACACAGCGAGCCACACAGAAGCCAAATTGCCAGCTCAGGCTCTGCGACAGACAGGGAAAGCCACAGTGGTGGGGAAGGGGTGGAGGGCAGCGCCTGAGTTCTGATCTCGGCACCTCTGGCTGTGTGGTCCCTGGGCCTGCTCCTTGGTGCCTCTGTGTCCACTTCCCCTTCTGTAAAGCAGAGGTGATCCCCTACTACTCTGAGGATGACATGAGTCACTGTGTAAGTCAGCGATAGCACTTCCTGGTGCCCAATAAGTGCTCATTGAATGCCTGATAAGCGGATGAGAAAACAGAACAACAGCAACCTTCAAAGTAACCTACTCACCATGCAGCACTTACTGTATTTTATTTACTTATCTTAGAGACAGGGTTTCACTATGTTGCCCAAGCTGGAGTGCAGTGGTGCAACCACAGCTCACTGCAGGTTCAGCTTCCTAGGCCCCAACCATCCTCCCGCCTCAGCCTCCTGAACAGCTGGGACTGTATCGCCACATGTATCACCACACCCAGCTAATTTTTGTAAAGATAAGATCTCACTATGTTGCCCGGGCTGGTCTTGAACTCCTGGGCTCAAGCAATCCTCCCACCTCACCCACCTCAGTCTCCCAAGTAACTGGGACTACAGGTATGTGCCACCATG